>NC_080605.1:9086978-9386978 GCF_027887145.1 Ammospiza caudacuta
GAGATCAAGAGACACCTCACACATTTGTTTACCATGTTTCTGCTGTACTCTCTCTAGATTGTAGCTCAGTCCCCTTACAGGGCATGCCAAACTTTTGCCAGGTTACACAGAATAATAGAGCTGAAAAATGGCACACCTTCCATTTCCCATGTAAACCTGCTTTGTCTTGAGCATTAATGTTTTTCTTCCTCATTTGTCAGTGCTGCACTCCCAGAGCCTTCTGCACATGTGTTGTTCTCAGCTTTACTGGTCTGTGCTCTGATTCAACATGCAGGATGCTGCACTGTTGCTTTTCCTAACAGTAAAAGGCAAAAGGAGAAGGAAAGATCCCAAGTCTAAGTCTTGAGAACCCATTGGGCAAGTCTGCTCAGGGATTACATTTTCCATAGCCAAAACCATGCAAAGGACACATATGAACGTTGTAGTTTCTGAGCACTTCCCCCTCTTCCTTATTTCTTTTTGTTTGTCCTTTCAGTACCATTCAGCTTGGAAAGGATTGGAGGTTTCACTCAGACCTCAGGCTGAGGCTATTCTTAAGAAATACAGTTTTGTCAATAATTTTCCTTCAAATCATTCAGCAGAGCTGAAACAGCTCAAAAAAGACCTGAGCTACAATTCCTTTATAAAAAGCCTAAAGCAAAATATCACACCCATATCTGAAGAAAGCAGCTGCAGTAATCCAAAAGAAAAATTTGCACAATTATGTGTCACATTTGACATGACACAATCAGCCACCATCCAAAAGACCCTACCCAGAGACTCATTCTAAGTCTCTGTAAGCAACTGTAAAAAGCAAAGCAATGTTGTTGAAGTTTGTAATATAGAACTCAGCAATCAAAGACCCATGCGCTAACAGGAAAAACTAAAACAAAAGTCCTTTATGGTTTTGGTTTCTAGGATTCCTTAGATGTATAACATTAAAACTGATGAAGTTCACAATCAGCACAAATCCCCTTTTCTCCCTTCTGTCAGATTGCACAACAAAAGTGATTGAGCAACCCATCATAGACATCTTTAAGATTCCTTCAATTATCCTGGTCATAGCTCAGTGTGGTTTTTACTATAAACAACTAGATAACCAAATGCAAAGATAAAAATGATGAGATTAATGATGAATTAGAAGAAGCAATATTACATGTTATACACAAGGCACAAACCAACTGTAGGAACTGTCATTTCTGACTATCTATAATGCAAACCAGCTCTGGGTAAGTAACTTTTTCCCCTTCACAATTAGTTTTTCTATTAAATTAATAATCACTAGTCAGAGCATTGTGATCTTACCTTGGGCACACAGAGAATTCCCTTTACTTTCCAATTTTATTGACTACTGTCATTTCTTCCCAGTTGTTTAAAATCCAGCTGCTTTGTTTTGAGATGCTAAAATTCCCCCTGAAAACCATTTTGACCATACATGTTTCCACAGTGTTCTAAAAGTCTCTTTAAACACTGACAAAATTAGGTAATGCATAGTGGAGCTTAGCAAAGTAAGGCCTTTTCAGCCATCACCTTGGCCCTCACATTGTTTTGTAATTAGTGCCTGTTTGAACCTGTGCCAAACAACACGCCCTTTGCTAAGCACCCGTTAAAACAGTAAATTACTCAGGTTGTGCAATCCCTTTTAACTCTGTCAAGCCAAATAAATATTGCCTGGACATTATGGAGACACTTCGGGAAGCCAAACTGAAATGTGCTCATAATATATAACCTGAGCTGTTTTCAATTAATAATAAAAACTTCTGGCAGAAGGGTAGTGCTCCAAAAGCACTTGTTTTCCTTTGACATCAATGGGAAGGAGCCAGTTAGGCACTTCTGAAAATTCCATTAGGTATATATCTGAATATTCAGTTACCAGAAATATATTTATAGCCAGAATTTTCAATGAGCTAGAGTGGTCTGGATAAATTGCATATTTACAATCCATTGTGGTAGCTAATGCTGTGGATTGTACTTTCAAGAAAAGACACAGATCTCCTGAAGCAAAGGATACCCAGATGTATTCTCTGCATGACTTTAAAGAAGTCAATGGAGATTGTCCTGGTGTAACATATAAATTACTCATGTTTTTGATAAAAAGGATTGTATTCCCAGGAAACAAAAATACATTAGGGCAGGTGTATACAGATACAGCCAGGCTACATTAGACATAAGGAACCTGTGGGTCTTATTTTTAATCAGCAATATGACTTTCAACCTAATTATCTCCACAAGCTCCACTACATAGCCTGAGTTTATTTTCCATCCAGACACTTTCAGTGAAACAAAAGAAGTTACAGCTGCATCTACTTACAGACAGGATTTTCTTAATGGTTACAGTCCAGGTCAACTCCCCAAGGTTTAGTTATTTATTATTAAATAGAGATTAATAAATTATTGCAGATACAGGGTTTTTTAAGCTTAAGTATGTTTTTAATGAACTCTGGCAGTGATTAAGGAGCAATTTGAATTAGGTAGATTAATCATAGTTATAAACTCCTAGGAGCAGATAGCAGGTAGATTTGTGAGAGAATACTGTGTGCTTGTCACCAACTACAACTTATTTTGGTGCAAGTACTGCCAGTCTTCACACCCTGGCAGTGTCAGATTTCCATTCAGTTAGAAAGATTAGGCCGGGACAAATAGGGGACAATACCAGTGGTTAAGGCAACTGTATTTCACCTGTGTGTAGAAGAGCTTTTCATTTATTATATATACAAATGCATATGACATATCTAGATGTGAGATATATGTATATAACATATTCTGTTTGGAATAGGAGCAATACTATTAAATACTAATAAAAGGACTAAAAGCAGGCTGGCAATAAATTTTAAACATAACACCCAACACCTGCAGGTTGCCAGGTGATCCATGCTAGACCCTGCTGTTTATACTCATGGAGGCAATCTAAAGAGTTGTACAAAATCTTTACTGCCAATAACTTCATAGGATAGCAAGTTCCAATAATGATGTTAAATACGTGGTTTGGTGGTTATATTGAATATTCCTAACACTGACTGCATTACAAGATATGTAGGAAGGAAGAAGGAAGGACACAAACATGTATGGTTAAGACAGAAGCCATCCTGAAAAGCAGCAAGTGACAGGAAGACCTGAGGGTCATTGCAATGAGCACAGCTCAGCTCTTTGTGCAGCCTTGTAATACAAAGGGTCTGCAATACCCACACGAATAATTGGATTATTTAATCAGGTCTTTACAATGGATTTTTGCATATTTCTACACAAGAATATCAACTGGAAACAACACTCGACATCTGCAAATGTTTGGAAAGACAGCTTCTCTTCAACTATAAAAATATTTTGGAAAGCTTATGGTACAAAAGTGACACAGCAGGAAGAAGGTTAACAAACCTCAGTTTTGTCAAACAAAATTTTGATAGGTGACAATTTCTAAGCATAGGTATTTACAGATTAGAAAAAGTGCTTTTCAGTTCTTCTGAAAACCAGAAATGGATGCAAGAAAAAGCCAGTATTTCCTACCAGTGGGGTTCCACTGGTTTTAATAAACATTTTTGTCATGGGATTTTTTTTTATGGGTGGCAGAAGGATCCTCACCTAGCCACTTACTCATCATTAAATGGGTCATCATGGCATCCTCTCTCCTAATTCTTTATCTGCAACATTTCATTCCCAGGATGTAAAAAGCTGAGCCCTAGGACAAGCATCCAGATTAGTAGGTGAACTACAATTGCCTGTCATCCACATGTCAGGCTATACAATCTACTGCTTGGCTATAAACTCTCTTGAAGTGCAATATAATTCTATTTATTAACAACACAGCAGCATGAGGCTAATCATGAACATGGTAGAATGCTTGTGGCTTCTGCAGGAGCAGGCACAGGGATTCCTTGAATAATAAACATTAAGTATTTTAAAATGTACTTCTGATTTACAATTAAGTATATGTAATGAAGAAACCAGAGTTAAAAATAAGTCAGAAATTTGCTCGGGATTCAATATTAACAATTACTCTTCAAAGCTGCAAAATTCAAGCCCATTCATGCTTTCAGTGGGATTATTTATATTTCTTAACATGATCTACATAGAAAAGCTGGTGTGATCAAGATTATTCTGTTAAATTTAATGTTTTGCATAATGAATGCATGGCATACCATTTCCTATAAATCTCAAATGTGGAGAACTATAGATAAAATAGGTTAAGATATGTGACATCACCTGCACAATGAGGATATTTACAAGATATATTCACCTTAAATTCTCTTTGTTTTGACCAACAGTAGCACATTCAAGCACAATTTTTAAATAAAGCAACTCATTATATTATTAAACTGCCAGACCAGACTTCCAGCAGATGGAGTTAATTAACAAATGTAGTGCACTTCAACAGGCAAAGAACATCTTAAAAAGTCAGAGTTAAAAGCAAAATGGTGACACACAGAGCATTGATCAATTCCATACCATTTGCTAATTGTGTAAGTGTTAAGAGATCTTGTCTCCCCCAGATTTACCGTGATGACTGAACAAGCGTATAATCTGTGAAATTTGTACCCGCTCTGCTGAGAAACCCCAATGGCTTTCTGCTGGAAACCTTTCCATGGGCTATTTCCTGTTGACTTGTTCTGCTTAGGTATCCAGCTAGTTTTCCTTGGCAGGGTTTTCTGTTGCCAAAAGACTGGAATGTTGAGGCTCTTACACTGCCATGCAGGTTTTCTATGTGTGTGATCTCCCCGTTTACACGTCCTGGCCGTTCTGAAAATGCCAGATGAAATTGAAATGCTGCAGAGGGAGATTATTTCCTTCCCACAAAATATATGAGAGATATTTTGTGTCTGCAGCTCTGTGTACCAACTAATGTACACACAGGAAAACAACATGCAAAGATGATCCTACCAAAACTCGCTGGGATTTAATTGTTCCTGCACGGGAACACGTCACACTTCTCAACCCAAGTTTTGCTGCACTAACTTTAACTTCCTTTCCATAAGAGCCTGGACTAGGTAATGTCCTGAGGTCCTTTCTGACTCAAATTGATCTGAGATTATATTGCCTTAGTAAGCAAATTTGGGCCCTACTTTGCACTAGTTGTTAACCAAATGTAACAGCAGGGACAATAAAAAAAATTTAAGATCTTTTATTTAAACATGCTTAGAATTCACAAAAGCATTCACTGCAGAGCATGTAAGGAACATGAGTACTGAAAAAGCCAAAGAAAATTAAAAAGTCCGCACTAATATTAATATTCATGGAAACAAGAATTTTCATATCCAAATTCTTGTATCTACACATGAGGACTTAATTTTCTTCTACACCTTTTATCAAAAGAGTGTTCTGGAAAATTATCTTGGGGTCTGCCACACAAGCTTGGAGCCTTATTTTTGCTTCAATAACAGTGGATTTTCACAGTTATTGTGTTTATGGGGAGTCTTGAATCCTAATTTGCATATATACAGCTATAAAATCTACCAATAGAGGAGGATCTCTAAGGCCATGCTGCATTTTGTTTACATAGATACATCACTATTCAAGGACTCTGCAAAAGCATTTGAAGAGATGTAAGTTACTGTAGATGGGAACAAAAAATATCCAAGTAATTTGTGTTTATGCTTAGAACTTTACAAGCACTGGAAAACCATGGATCTTTAGATTGCTGCCTCAATTCTACAAATGAAATTCTATTCTATTTTCTTTTTCAAAACCTTATGTTTGCCATTGAGTAGGCAAACAATGGGCCAAACAGAACTAATGTACACAGCAAACATCATCAGCCTCTTCAATAATACATTTAGTGGGAAAAGTTCAGCCATTGAGACAATCTTCTCCAAACTTTAAAAAACCAAACAAGCATGCAATCCTGTTAAGGTCAGCTGAATAACATCTGTTGAACTGGAAAGATGGTCTATGATATTCAAGTATAATTTTAGAGTATTTAATAGACATTGTTAATGAAATTCATGAGGCTATAAGCTTCCTAAATAGCAATTTCACTGTTACATGGACTATTTCCAAAGACAGTCTCTGTGCCAAGATTTTTTTTTAATTCCTGAGCTATTTTTTGAGGGAAAAGTTCCAGTAAATAGATTACAATGGGAACTGTGCATCCTGGCTCAGATAATGAAATCTGATCCTGCCTCCCCAGGTAATGTGCAGTTTGCCCCAGTGAACACTTCAGTCACCCCATGGACAAACCAGCTGGGAAGGTTCTGGGGCACTACAATGGATGAGTTCTTGCACACCATATGCTCCCTGTGAGACCATATGCCCTCTATGGCAGTCCCAGATTAACCCAGTTTGTGTGAACTCAAACCCCACACATGGCACTTTTGTAGGCAGCAGCAATAACTAAGAGTCTCTTCTCTCTCAAAGAAACCCCTCACTATGATAACAAAAATCACCCCCCAAAAAACCCTACTTTCTCCAAAATACACCTTCCACCAAAACATAAGATGCGCCCACCCAAAAAGCAAGCTCAAACAAAACTTTTTTTTTTTTTAAGTATAGCATACTTTCATTGCAAAGAGAAAGGAAGAAATTTGCATTTTTTTTGGTCCGGATGAAGCAAAGTCAAGAGTGGATTTGCTAGAAGGATTTACTTTATTAAACTAGTTAACACACAAACCCCCACTTTAGGGCATTTACAAATTAAACCCAAACTGTAGATCAGTTATGATACCTCTAGAATTCAGAGAAACATGCCTGCCTGCAAGTCTTTTCATTTTCAGATCCACAAGCAGTTTTGTTCCATGAATGAAATAAGTGGTATGTTCAATATTCCATTTGTGAGTGCATTGGCTCTTGCAACTTAATTAAATGACTCACTAACTTCACACATCCAAGCATTTCTGCATGGCTGCCTCATATTAAACAATTCACAAGAAACAGAAAATATCACCAAACACTTGTGTAATCAGATATGGCATTGTACTATAAATTATTCTCACGTTATAGAATCTGTGCTAATAAATACAGAGGCAGCTGGTAGAGAGGCCTTTATGGTTAAATGGACCATCATCTCTTTATCACTGGTTGAGCAGAGGGGAATTCCTAAGGAGACAAACACTTGTAAGGAGCTTTCCTCCCCCTGCCAGGCCGGGCAGATTAACAGCACTGTCAGGCTGCTCCCCTGCTGGCCATTGAGGAGACAGGGGCTCCGTGATTTTTGCATGCATGGAGCCATTTATTGATCCACACAGCTCAGTTTTTGTACCTTTTCAGGTGTAGCTAAAAATGGCACAGCCATAACATTTATGTAACTAAGTTACATTGCTTAATCCAAGCCTCCCACAGAGCTGTGCAGGCGTGCAGGGTCCTGCATGGTTCCTGCATGGTTCCTGCATGGTTCCTGCATGGTTCCTGCATGCTAAGCACATCATACCAAGTGAACTTCTTCATTCCTCCTTCAGAGCTCTGCTTTCCTTTGCCAAGGCTTATGGCTGCTGTGGCTAACACAGCCACTCCTATCACAGAGGTAAGCTGTGCTCTCAGTCCTCCTCTCAAGCTGTATTTCCACATTCCCTCGCTTTTATGCAAGATTTCTGTTGCTTGCTGGTTTTGTGTTTTAAACCCACAACAGTTTATTCTAATGGGAGGGGTTCCCATCCATGGCAGGGGGCTGGAAGTGGATGATCTTTGTGGCCCTTCCAACCCTAATCATTCTATGATATATTTAACAAAAACCCAAACAAAACAAACCCAGAAACTCAAAAAAATCCACCAAAACACCTGCTTGTGCACCAATGCTTCAAGTAAGCAATGCAAACATTTATGCTAATTGTTGTATTGAACAGCAGGTGCACGAGTTATGGTGGAGGATGAACTATGAGCCTGGAAACCACCAGCAAAAAAAACAAAAAACAAAACTCATGAGGGAGAAGGAGATGGATCTTCTTGACAAGCTCAGGCCAAGAGGATTCTGACTTCACATTAATGTGAGATCAAAGCATCAACAAATTTAATGTGCCAAAGACATTCAGAATGACTCTGGAATACTTCAGATGAAAATGCACTTTCTGCTTTGGAAAGGTAACATCCTGTGCCAGGTTTTGGACAAAAGCAGACACTTTGATGCACATTGAAGTTCCTATGAAAGCATTTCAAGGTTGGTTTCTGCACCAAGACCCTGAACTCACTCCTTTAATGCCAGCAAGTGACAACTACTGGTCCTGATGCTCAGTACCTCAGGACTCACAATTTTCTTACGTGCTCCTTTATTTAAGCACCAAACACAGGGTGGAACCTCTAAATAACCTCTGCCTGCATCAACAGCTGTAATGAAAGCAGTGCAGCCTCCCCACATACTCCAAAATTCCAACTGCTCATTCCCTTGCAGCTCCTTCATGTTTATACCTCTACTTTGAGCTTCTTTCCTGAGACCCTTTCCAGCTTCATGGAAGCAATGATCAGAACTGGAGCTGCCCCCAGCTTAGCAAGCCCACAGTTTCACTGGTGTTTTCTTCCTTCTCAGAGTTTCATGGATCTTGCAACAAACTGTAGCCACTTTTGGGGCAGTTTACATGGAAATGCTGCACAGCCACGTGGCTGCAGTTGTGCATTTCCTGTGGCATATGACACACTGCTCCAGATGGTGCTAATGGCATGGGATCTAAAATACATTTACCTCCCACTGCAAATCTACATCTGATTTCCTTTCTGGGGATATCACATTTTAGTGATATTCTATGAAGACAAAATATGAGGTTATCAAAAATGTAAGTGCTTATGTGCTGAAGTAACACTTCACCTGAAGCACTGTGGTCCTTCAGAAGTATTTATGTACCTATGTATTTCTGAAAATGCCACAGAGATCCCTTCTGTATCCTTAGGCCCCTAAGTGCCATGAGCTCTGAGTACCTTCTTGAACTAAACCTGCCCTGTTAAGACAAGAAAAACCCCCAAAACATGACTCTTTTTCACTGTGGATTTACAGAACATGTGCATAGAAAAACCTTAATTCAGATTGCTCTGTCAGGTGTTTCCATAATATCAGTTACATATCATTCCAGTAGCTATTCTAGTCAGCTGGGAGCTAAATTACCTTGTCTGCAGAGCCTTGCTTTGGGAGTCCAGGGGCAGTGGGCTATCACAGATCTCTTCAACGTGGTGTTTGCTGAGAGCTTCAGGGAGCAACCTGGTCAAAAAGGAACACAAAGAAGGCTGCAGCCACCACAGTGTGTGCCCTGTACACACACACATATATACATACATATACCTTATTTCTACCAAGATACACATAACAGAAAATGTGCACCTGTTTCCAAGACTGTTCAGTAGCCTAGAGTGTGAAATCACTTAGTAGAACACAGAACACTCAGAAAGGCTCTTTAATCAGATCAAAGTCAGTGTAAAATTTTATGCCTGTTGAACTTGTGCTTTACAGTAGGATATGACTCAATACCCAGCCCTTTCACAGCTGCAGTCTGTGCAGTGAGACAGTAACACTGCCTGTGGTACTTTAATAAGTTGTTACAGAGTCTTTTCTGAATATAAACACAGTTTTCAAACAGACTGTCAGATTTTTACTCGTGGTATAGAACTTGCTCCCTACACCCACCCCATGTGTTTCAGAGGCACTGAATGTTTCTGATCATATTCCCCACCCTTCTGCACATTGATATCTGATCAGCCCCCCTGCATTCACTGACCATGCGATAGCCTGAAACAAGACTCTAATGCACAGATTTTGTGCTTGTTTCACCCAGCAAGAAACTGGAAACCAATGTTCATAACTTCAATTTTTCATACTTAGAAAAAGCCCCACTTTCATAGCAGGGTGTAGGACTATTGACTTTGTTGTGTCACAAGAGCACACAGCCTCTGTTTGTTTGGTGCCAAACAAGGCTCCTCCTTGCCCACTGGCCTGCCTGCTTTAATTGAGCTGAGTTCCTCTTGCCTGTGTTTCTGTATGTTTACAGCTTTAGGAGATATGCTAATCAATGTACACCTACCCCTTGTTTTATGGGTGAAAGAGAATATCTGCATGCAGCACTAGTATTTAATCCAAAACCACCACAGCAGTCTGAAGAAGAAGGTGTCACATACACCTTAGCTGGGGGGAAAAAAGAAGCAGAGTATTTCTGTCTCTGCCCCTGCAACACTGACTAAACACTGATCAGATACTTCAATATTAGGCAGAGTCCCATTAAATCCTTTTCACAATGCATCACTCACCATTGGTGCATTATGAGACAAATAAAAGACAAGCAAGAGCCCATCAGTGAGGAAAGAAAGAAAGGGTTATAATAGTTCTACAGAAACATTACAAACTTACTTAAGCTGCTTTATTATTTGTATATAATTAAATATTATATTAAAAGAAATCATAGCCTCTCTTCCCAAATAGCTCCTCAAGCAGCAATTACATTCACCTCCTACCAGAAACATTTGAATAATGTCCCTGAAAGGCCCTGAGACTAAATCCACCAGATGGGATAGATGAGATATCCTGGGCTTTTGCATGAATTATTTCAATCCATCATCATTTGGAAGACTCATAGCTGCTGTAATATTGGAAAGCTTAATTTGATTTCCATTTACAAAGTAGGGCTTTGATGGATGCTATAAAACAAAGGATAACAATCTAGCTACTATATCTTTATCTTCTCTGCATTTTTGTTGACAGCAGAGAACAGAGGGCTCAGACTCATGACCGACCAGAGTTTAAACCACTGTGCCAGCTGTGACAGCAGAGAAACCAGCACACAGCACCCAGCAAGGGCAGCTGCAGTCAACCTCCTGCAATCACCCCAACAGCATTTTAGGCCACTATAGCATCTACTGCTTATGAATCACAGACCTAAATAATTTTTATTCAAAATCAATGCATTGAAGGGTTTTATACAAAAAAATAATCATGTGCACACACTGACTTGATAGAGACTTTGCAAATTATTTTCATGATCACCCTGATCACCACGATTCTTTTCTTACACTGTTTCATTTCTAGTGCTATCTTATTCATATACTCAAAAGTCTGTTTCTGGCTCAAGTCTGGAAGGGAAACAAGTTTGGACACTGGGAGGCTGTGTGTTGATGGTATATGTTTCACAATAAGTTATATTCAGCCCAGGAAACTTCTCTTCAGATTAGGTGTGAGCAGCTGATCGGCACACAGGCCAAGAGAATAAAAATTTTGTTAAAAGTTAAAATATGGCAAGTTCTGTTTTCCTAATGTATAGAATCCGTGGATAGCTACAACTATGACAGAAAACATTAATTTATTCCCAATGAATGCCAAATATTACTATTTTAATGCCCCTTCACTTCAGAATGTCAAGAATGCCCTTATCCATATTTTTGGTGTTCTGCCAGTAGATCTGGCAAAAGACTCTGATGTGCCTCTTTCAATTCAAGGCCCTCTGCTGTGAAGATCTCCCACACAAAGTATTTATAAACTACAGTGTACCTCCTCCTTCTCCTCACAGAAAATAATCCCAGACATTCACACTCTGCCTTTTAGATATTCCCAATCTCCCTGTCTGCAAAACCCCTCGTTGAGCTGCGTGTGTTTGGGTTCGCGTTGCAGGGGTGCTGCTCACAAAAAGGAGGAATCGCCCTGCAGTGCCTCCAGCCTGGCCAGGGCTGTGTGCTCCAGGTCACTGCCCCAGCAAAGGGCGGCTCCGGCCTCTGGCTCCTGCTCTGCCCCTCACCAAGGCTCGCCAGCCAGCTCTGCCCTCACGATGTTAATGCAATACTTCTGAATCTCGGAATTAATTTATTTTTCTTTGTTTTCCTTTTTTTTTTTTTTTTAATTTAAGAATATAATTTCTCATGCGCCGATATCTTAAACTCCTGGCAATCAGAATTGTTCAAACAGCAGACTCCTGGCCGCACTTCTGAATTCAAGGAACTCGTATCAAAGGTAAATATATTAAATATATTACCACCAATTTCATGTGCCTGTCAAACATAAACCGTCAGCAAACCAGAGCACGGTCCCTGAGCCGGAGGCAGACAGAGCCTGCCCCGCAGCAGCCGTGAGGACACCGCGAAAGCGCCGGGATGCAAAACCCGGACCCAGCGCTGCCCTCAGGCGGGGCCCGGCTCTCCCGGGGCGGGGCGGGGCGGGCGAGGCGCGGGACGGCGGCGCCACCTCCTGTCCCCTCCTGCCCTTTCCCTCCTGTGCCTTTTCTCTCCTGTCCCTTCCCTCCTGTCTCTTGCCTCCTGTGCCTTCTCTCCTGTCCCCTCCTGCTCCTTCCCTCCTGTGCCTTCTCTCCTGTCCCCTCCGGTGCCTTCTCTCCTGTCCCCTCCCTCCTGTCCCTTCTCTCCTGTCCCTTCCTGTCCCCGCGGGACGCCCGCACAACCCCCTGCAGTCCAACAGCTGGAGCGCCCGCCTTGGATTCACCTTCTTACTGAGAAGGACGTGCGTTTCTGTATAAAACACATGCAAGCCAGCCTTTTATTTTTGATGAATAGACTCTTAATATTTTGCTCAGTAAAGATTTATCTTAAAATTATCAATACTAAGAATCAATACTTTTAATATCGCATGCTCATTCAGCAACCAGGGAGAAAAATTATACTTGACTTTGGACTTGAATCACAGTGAAAAATGATAATAAAACTCAATTGATATATTTCAGAATTCTGATGTCTTTGGACTGTTGTTTCTGTTTAATTAAAAATATGTAATATTTTATTTCTCTTATGTACACTTAAAATATCATTCCTGAAACAGTTAAAAATACTCAAGTGGAGACTGAAAAGGGGATCCAGTGCATTCAAACCCAGTTTCTTCTTAAAAAAATGCTTCCTTTGAATTAGTCATTTAAAAATTATACAATGCAATCTGACAGAACTTGGTGAGCCACAAGGCAGACAAGAAAAATTTGAGATTGTCATATGCACCTCAGCAGAGTTTGAACAGTGCAATGGAACCACATTCTAAACATAAATGCACACAATACATAGATAAAAAATGTACAAATCTAAAATCCATCTGTTCTTTAAAAGTTATCATCTACATCATCTACTTGAGCACTGCAGTATTTCCACTGTATGCAAAGAATTACATACCAACATATCCAAAACTGGTAGATTTATGTACAAAATCGAGCACAAACAGTAGCAGTCAGGAAGGTAGGAATAGTCTGGACACCATGAGTTACACTGTTGTAAGGCACTTGGGTTTCCATTCTGTGATAAAAAAGAGAAACTGAACACATCAGAGAAACACCTGCTTACATAACCAGACCCCTCCAAATACCAGACAGCAGATTAGGTCTCAGAATCTGCAAAGTCATTATTATTCTAAACTGTATTTGTGAAAATAACAGGTCTTATACATGAATTATAGCAGAGCTACTCCTTTCCAATAAAACAGAGCCATCCAGAACATAATCCAGCCCCAGATCTAAAAATAGAATTTAATGCAGCTACACAGAATTCTAGCAGGAAAGGCATTCATATCAAACGTAGCCGGCAAGCTTGCAAAACAGAAGGAAACACTGCCAGCGTTAGAAAGACACTGTGAGTCACTGTTTGTCATGGAACTTTCACAGGCACTCTCTCTGGTTCAGAAATGCTCTTCCAAAACACAAGCTACCCCAAAAAGGCACTGAGACAGGAAGGAAAACAGCAGCACTAGCACCGACTACTGGGGCTCATCTGAACTTTGCTTGTTGACAACTGCAATGAAATTGTTTACATTACATGCTCTTAAGACATAAGAGAAAACACTCCTTTTGGCAGTAAACTCTTGTGTTTGTCACAGAAATCCTGCACTTGGCCCCACACCAGGAATCAGTCTCGGGACTTTACCCCTTTAAAGGGAGGGAGGGGAAATGCCAGGTCACTCACACGTAAGGGAAAGTCCCTGGTATTTTCCACTCCAAACACTGCTTCTCGCTGAGTTTTTGCAGCAACCAAGGTTGAATAGCACGAGGCATGCTTCAGAAACAGACTTTGGAGAACGAAACAGAGAAAGGAGAAAGAGAACCAATCTCTTTGCTCTCGTGACAGGACTTGAGGCTTGAAGCTGAGTGGGGGGATTTAGGTTAGATCAGGAAAAAGCTCCTCACCAAGAGGGTGGCTGGGCACTGAACAGCCTCCCCAGGGAAGTGGCCACAGCCCCAAGCCTGACAGAACTCGAGAAGTATTTGGACAATGCTCTCAGGCATGGGGTGGGAATGTTGAAGTGTGGGGGGCTAGGAGTTGAGATGGATGATCCTTGTGGGTCTCTTCCAACTCCATGAAGCAATTCTCTATGAAATAAAGATTACAATATATTTATATCCCCACACTAGCACCTATAAAGTGGAAACAACATATGCAACCAAGGATATATCTAATGAAAAGAAGGCAAGTTCTTCAAGGAACATGTTCACACATGTACACAGGCCCCCCAGGCAGTTTGAGGGAGCTGGTGATTATTCTCTTACTATTTATTAAAAGTATACCAACTATATTCAGTGAAACAGGCTTTAAGAACCTGCCTAAGTTTTTATGGGGTTAGAACTCAGAGATTACATAACACTTCACAGGTGAGAACTAGTTCTTGGCAAAAATGTGCTGGTCAGGACTCTCCCACCTGAATAGCAAATCTCCCACTCACTTATACAGAAAAAAGAATAATTTAGATTTGTCTATTAGGATGCAGAAACATTAAGGGCCTCTCTTTATCACCACCTGTATTTTTGAGAAGCTGTAACTACTGCTCATAAAACTTTTTTGTTCTTGCTGCAATTCTCATCCAGGTTGCTTGTGCTCAGGGAAGAGCAAGACTGCCTTCTGTTTCTGACTTCACAAAATGTGAAAGGGCCATGCAAAAAAGTCTTTCAAACAGTCTTTCAAAACGCCCAATTCCTGAAGTATATTTCAGTTCTTTTGCATATAAACAAAGGCTGACTTCAGACCCCATGGAACTGGAGAGAAAGCCACTAATGCTTTAGGGTAAGGCTCAGTACATCAGAAGTTGAATGTAGGCTCTGGAGCCCAAGTTGTCTTTCCAGGCTAATTTGATTTTACTCACTTGAACACTTGGCACCAGAGACTGGTTAAAAGGAAGGAGTAACAGACTTAAGTGTGTACAGAGATACAGACAATCTTAACTTTGCTCTGCTCTAGAAAGTGGTCCTATTGGTCAGCTTTTATAAATTATCTTTCTTTTTGCCCCTTACTTTTTGGGATAAATCCCAGAACAGATCTAAAGAGGTGACTACAGCTGTAGGTCTGCACAAAAAAGCCATTTCTATACATACAGTGTCTCATTCTTTAACATCACACCATTCACACTTAGAACAGACAAGGAATCAGTGCAATTGTTAGATATTAAAAATACCCTGAAAGATAGTCAAGATAATTTCCAATTTAAAAACAAGTGTAGATTTCAGATCTTTTAAAGAATTCAAAACACCTTCTCCCGATGAGAGCTGTGAACTCACAATTTCTCTTTTAACTGCCCCACACAGCGCTCCCAGCCTGAAGGAGCAAATGCATTTCCTTGGATTGTCACGCCCTTCGCGGGGCTCCTCACGGACCCACAGCCGCCACCTGCTGGCAGCTGCTCCCACGCACGGGTCTCCAAACGACGGGAATTCTGCCTTCAGGAAAAGGGTTCTGCAAAAAGTACTAACACTGCTCAAAAGGGAGTACTGCAACTGCTTTAACAAGCAGCTCCAGTGAAGCAGAAGACTTTTTTTTCCATAGAAAATATTACTAAAAATCTGTAGTAGCAGCAGTTTTTAATTTACCAAAACCTGGCATCTATTAGCAACAGAACATACACAAAAATATCTTTGTTTATACAAATAAAATTAGGTTTTTAATATTCACAAAGTAACATAAAAGAGCAACATTTTTCTTCACATTGATAATCGTTAGTCAGAGCAGTTGTGATATAAAGCTGTGGAAGCATTCAGTCAAGCACCATGGCAGACAGTGCATTAAGATCTCTCATGAATGGATGATTAGATAGTATTTGATCAATCTTCTGCCTTTGATCATAGTCAGGAAAAATTTTGATCAGGGCTTCTCTTAGCTGGGCTGTTTCTGAGGGAGATCTCTGTGGTGGAATTGCTGGACAAGGCCCTGTGTTTTCTTCCCATGGAAGCAATGGGGATGAACGATCATCATACACTCTGCCTCCAGGCTGTTGACTGCTACTGCTCACTCTGGGGAGGAAAGAGGGTGTCTCAGAATAATATTGTCCACTGTTCTGTAAAGCCTTGTGGGTTGACCAGGAATCTCTGTGGAACAAAATAAAAATTTTAATTAAGCTAAAGGACATTCTAGCTGCAATTCTCTCTGTACATGAGAGAGAAGAGACAAATGTGTATAATTTAAATATCCCTGCTGCTCAGCCAGTTACTGACTGGAATCAAATGACAAGCATTCTTTCAAAGTGAAACAAAACAGGGTATAACAGTTCTCAATATGAATCCAGCACAATTAACATTAATATCACCCAGGAATAGCATCAGTATGCTGTGAGTCCTTTACTTGTCACATTATAGCAAATTTTATGAAGGTATAGATAAAAAGATAAATTGAATACATGTACACTGACATGGAGCATGTGAAAATGCTGACAGACCAGTTCCAAGAGTGCTTCACAAGACAATTCCTCATGTACTTTTGCTCTGGACTGAGCTGTGCTCATATTTAGATCAAGGCCTTGTTTCCCTTGTATGGTATCCTTAACACGGCAATGAAGTTGTTTTAGCAGTCTCAGGACTTGAATACTCTTAATTATTGCAATTTCATTTCAAAATTTAAAAAGTTATGCTAATCTATGCACTGCTAGCACTACAAAATATAAAGGTCAGTCTACTTCAGACGCCAGCAGATATCAGAGAAATGTGAAGTGGAACTCATGTTACAGTCTAGTTTCCTACCACCAAGGGAAACAGTACCTAAATTACAGAGCTCTATTTTAAAAGCATTTGGGTTATGACACCTCTAGTTACTCAGTGTGGAAAGATTTTCTAATTGCTGAAGATTCTGCCAGTTTCTGATGTTGCTCCTGGTGCCATTTATGCTTTCTGCATCATTTAAATCGTGTAGAAAAGTCACAAGGAAGGAATAAAATTAACTCTTTTTTACTGGCAGCTTTTCTCTGCTCTTTCTGGTCCCCCCCCCCCCCCCCAGCCCAACCCCAAAACAAACACTCAAACCCAGTTCCAGTTCCAAATTTACAGATATGAAACCAAGCTTTTCTGTGGTCTTTTCAAAAGACACTCACCATTTCTACAATCATCACATTCACCTACCTCAGAACACTCTGTTTTCATTTTATTTCTCTCAGACACAGGCAGGTAAAACACAGTGTTCTTCTCAAAGGTTTTGTACAAGAGCTTGAACACTCAGCATTTCCTTCTGGAGTCCTAGCACTGCACTTTGTTTTTTAATGTGAATACACTTATTTTCAAATCAGCTTGCAATCTATAGTATAACAATGTTCTACTTTCCTCAAATGATTACAATAGATGAGATTCTTGCTTATTCTTTGTATTAATCCTTAAGAATAGCTTGCCTTTTCTATTGATAATTTTTAAGTTACCTCACTTGTTTTTAAAAGACCTCTCACTACGCCTCAGAATTCTTAGCATTTCTAATTCCCAAACTGGTGAAAGAACAGAATGCTATTTTCTTTTGCTAAAGAGCAAACTAATCCTCAAATCTTGGCAGTTCATGCAAAGCAAATTCATAGTTTGAATACATGCACATTTAAAAAGTACATTAATCTTAAACAATTTATGTTCATTAACATTTATAATTATTACTCAAATACAAAGATTTAATAACAATGCCTCAAAAATTGTTTTGACAACAGCAAGGTACCCTCAGCCTTGAGGTGAAGTGTGTCCCCATGACAGAAAACCTGAGTGTTTGTAGCACCTACTGTCCCACGATGAAGAAGTGACCAACCAAGGTGTCGTAGATAACATCAGGGTAATTAACACCACACACCCACATCTCTGGCACCTCTGGGTGCTGCTAACACACCCGTGCATGAAAGCCACCAGAAACAAATCTCAGAAGAAGCTTTTGTCATACTTATCTCAGTTCTCAGAGAGCTCTCAGAGGCAAATGTCATCAGCAGTTTCTGAATGAACTGAAGTAACAGGAAAAATGTGTTTTTTTTTTTGTTAAACTGCTACATGCTACAGTGTTCCTGCTTAACTTTACTCTGCTCTACAGGTGTGTGAGTGAAGCAGGAGAACAGTTTATTTCAAATGTGAAACAACTGCGTCAAACAAAAGTGAAAACAGTGTTTATACCTAGAACAGCCTTCACTTCGAAGGAAGTCATCTAATCTGGGTCCATTTCTTCCCAAAGGATCATCAGGAACCATAAATATGTCACCAGCAAAAGTGTACTGGAGCAACCTGCAAGAGAGTTCTTTTAAATAACAAGGTATTTCACCCTTGTTGTCCTTCACCTTTGTAGCACAGGATGAATTTCCTTAGAGTAGACACCACATCAGGAGTCCCTAAAGACTAATTAGTAAACCCAGCTAAGACACAACCAGCATTCCCTGTCAAAATAATTCCATGGGAGCTGTGAATTCTCCCTATTACACTGCAGAACACAGCTTTTCCTCCTTTCTTTTTTTACAGCAACTGTTTTATGACTGAAGATTTGCAACAAGACTATGGTGGAATTTTCCAGGTGATCAGAATTTTTTTGGTTGTTTTAACTCCTTTTCCTTGCAAGGATCTTCAGTCATGTAGCTGAAATGCCTGTGTTGGCAGAAAGCCACACAACTAGCAAATACAGCATTAAATGCTTACAGTTAAGACACAAAACCTTTTCTCTGGAGTCACTTTGGGACAGGTAGAAATCTGTATTAAAAAAAAAACCAAATTGAGTTCAAGTGAAATTTGTCTGTAAGGAGATGATTTGGTACAGTGGAATTTCCCCAGAAGTAAAACTAATAGCAGATGTTAACATAAGCTCTTTAAAAACCGTAGACTCAAGATGCCACATCAAGTATTCTTGCTAAAGTTCTGTGGAAGAACAGAACCTGACTTGGGTAGAATTCACTCAAGAAATGATGTAAATGCATACATGATTAGCCAGCATCAACTCCATGGTCTCACAGCCATACTTTGAGAATCCAGGACAAGTTTTTAGTTCCTTATTTCATTAGAGCTATACTGACCCCAGCCACTGTAACATATGTACCTTCAGAAAATGTCAGGGACACTGAGGGATTAGTGGGGAATTTTACTAACAGATCACACCTCAGCAGTAAAATAACCTGATTTAACTGAAACTGGGGAAAAAAAATCCCAAACACCCAAACCCAATAAACAAGAAGAAACAAGCAGAAACAAAGTCCACAAGATGAAGAAGGGATATTTGACAACTAAGTGAACTCATCTAAACTCAAAGAACAACACTTGCAGGGAAATGGCTACATGGATATGCTACAAGTGTTAATTTTGTTTAGCTGTGACAGTCTGTCCCACTTGAGTAAAGAGTGATTGATTCTGAATAATTAAAGTGACACTACATCCTCATCAGCTATCATGGGTCCCTGAAAAAAATGAGCTTTCAGACAAGAGAGGCTGTGGAAGTGGACTGCTCAAACAAGACTCAACACTGACCTTCAGAAGTGACACACATGCTGTTACACCAAGCTACTGCTTATGAGAGCAATTAGCACTCATACATGACAGAATGTATGAATAACAAGGGTATTGGACTACTCAACACATGACTGTAAGGCCATGAATCACCACAGTGAGTCACAGAGTACTTTATTTGGATCTAGCAGAACTGCATGACAGATTAATTACAGATAGCAAAATCCCACATGTAGGTAGAATGCCTACAACTGCAAGGACAGACATCCTTTTAAGACTTGACAAAAATTCAATAATTACCTTTTTTGAATAATTTCTCTCCAGGCAAATGATTCTGTCACAAATTCTCTGAAGTTATCATTAGTCACAATAACACCTCCAGTTTTAGCAGCAAGGTGTAACAAAAATCTGTAAAATTAATTTCAAAGATCACTAAGATAGCTTGCTTTGCTGAAAACAATCCAAAGGCTTAAAAAAACCTAAACATTTCATCATCCCAAAGTAATCTACTTGCATAAAAACAAGCACCTTCATTACCAGGAAATGACTCTGATTTTACCCACCTTAAACTTACAACAATGTTTTGGGTAGCATGCACTTATTTAGTGCAGCAGAGTTTTCATGGGATGTTTTCTTCCCCATCAAAAACCCAAACAAACCATCCCACACAAACAAAAGCCCCCAAACCCCATGATCTAAATATTTACACAAGTAAATGGCATGCTTTATGCAGTACAGTATTTATTACACAATCCAACACAAACTCATTGCCATAAACTTTTTTGCTTAGCATTAATGACTGTGTTCTGCAAGTCAGTGTTCTGCACATTAGTTGTTTGCTCTGTCAACCTCTTAAAAACCCTTCTGTTAAACTATGACAAAACAACTACTGATTTATTAAGGAAAAAATGTTTGCTTTCTTTTATAATGTCTCTGAAAATACATTTTTTGCCATTTGAATCAATTTTAGCCACAAGATAACGGATGGTGTCCTTTTAAAGGAAAGTGCATGCTTTTAACAAAAGTGCAAATATGTTATTATACCATTTATTTCCACAGTAATCTCAACTGCACTGCCAGAGCATTTCTTATGAAAGGCTGGGTATATATAAAACATTAATGAAGTACTAGGAAACTGCCACAGACTGCTAAAGCTTACTGTGTCTTGTTCACTGACAGATGATCCCCACATTTTAAAGTTGATCTTTGGTGGTCAAATTAACTTGGAGGTTCAATGGCTTATGCATTGTTACAAATACACTGCTCCAAACACACAGCAAGGTCTGTGTACCAACGTGGCATCAAGAAGAAAATGGAGCTAAATGCTCTCTGATCAGCAGCTGATTTATGCCCCAAGAATAAAAGGCAGATCAGGGATAGAATGATGACTAGGAAAGCATAAAAACATTACTGGAGGATTAATTTCTTCAGATAGCCTTTTTTTTTTAATTGCCATGAAAATTTGTAGTTCTCCATGACTTTCTGAATACATCATAGTATTTCCTACAACAGTGAAATAATGCAACAGATGTAAAATTCACTCTTAAGTTGGATGCTTAGCTCTGTCTAGAAAGGTTGCAGAACAAGCTAACAGAACTGCTCATGAAATATAGAGCTTTTACAACCATTATTCAGATGTTCAAAAAGACTTTAAAACTACACATATTCTGTACCTGTCATCATGAGCAGCAATTCTTGCTCCTAAAACCATCCTTGCAGGGGTTAAAGACAATATTCCAACATCCTCAAGCTGCGTTAAGAAATTCTGCTCTGTTAAAACATGATTTGACAATTAGTTTGAGATAAAATTACCAGAGAGAAGATGGGCTATTTTTGTACCAATTAAGCTAGAGAAATGTCATTGATAGGTGATGAATTGCTCATATAAAAAAGGAGAAAAGGGAGGTCAAAACTAGAAATTAAAGAGCAAAAAAAACCAACCCAAAAAGGCCTCCACTGATGGCACACCTGCTAGCCTAAAGAGCATTTCAGGATCTCTCACACTGGGTATGCAAACCCAATTATTCACGCTGAGCAGCCAGATTGCTCCTGCTCAACATTTGATGAATCATTTCTTCTCCATTTATTCTTCACAGAAGTCCCAAAGAAAAAGTTACAGCCTGCTTTAATTAAGGAAACATTAGGAAACGTCCCTCACCTGTAATGGAAGGGTCACGTCTTGTTCTCCACTGTGGAACAAACACAGTAATATTTCTGTGGCCACGTTTCCAAAAGTAGTCAACAGCTATTGCAATTCCTCGACAGGAGAAGAATTTCCTCAGACCATGACTGAGAGTGAAACAAAAAGAAGGGAGATTAAATTCACTAGGGTTTTACTACCAGGAAAACAAAGAAAATGGAACAAAACCTTGCAAAGTGAAGCTGAAAGTCTCACACAGAGCCTCAGGAAAAGAAAAGGCAGATGGTGTTAAAGATAAGGAATGTTCTAAATGGAAAGAGCTCTTCAGCAGAAGATAACAAATACATCACTTGGCAACTTCATAGCTCAGTCTCCTTTCAGTTTCCTGGGCACAACAACAATGGAGTAATCAGAAGCGGGTTTAGCTTTAAAAAAAGAGGCCCATAGTGATGGTTTCTGAACTCTATTGAGTATAGATTAAAACGATAATAATCCAATATTGTACTAGTTCCAAATACAGTCCTACTACAAAATAGAACACCTTTGGTTCGACTGATTACCGAGGATTGCATCTGAACAGCTCTCTGAAAACCACTAGGGCCTCCTCTCTCTTCATTTCAACAGTCTGAACAATTGCTCTGAAGCAAAATAATTAAATTTCTTTGGAGAAACATTTTCAAAACATTGTATTTTGGCATTAATCTTTTTCTCAATTAAAAAAGATATTCATTATCTGTTTTTACAACTCCCTTAAGTGACTTTCCAGAAAAACCAGCAACTGCCTAAAATGAGGGGACACAAAGATTTGAATTGATGACCTTGTGAGGCCCTTCCCAACTGGAATTATCCCACTGACCCTATTTGCCTGTTGAACACATGACACAATTAACTGTCTAACCAGGCTCCAGCATTTCCAGAGAGGCTACACTTAGACAAAACAAAGATATGATTCCCTAGAAAAGACACACCGATTGAGCACTGATGGCATGAACAGCCAAAGCATGTCTTGCAAAATAGTGTATAATCTATGTTTTGAATTAGATGCCAAATCACTACAAAGTACTTATAACAATAAGTGAGCAAGTGGTATTCCTTTTTTAAACCAGTCTCCCAAATAATAGGCAAGTGCTTATTATTAACCCTAATAGTAAGCCCTGTCAGTTTTGAACAGAATCCTATCTTTAAACCCTAATTTAACCTACCAAGAAATCTTCCCAACATAATGGTTATTAAAGGATTTCCATGGAAATATTTTACTCAGCCTTCAGTAGCATTCATTTATCCTTTTCCAGTTTTGTCAATTCTGTAAAAAATATGCTTATCAAAATGTAAATCTATTAAGGTTCTCTGAATTTCAAGAGGAATTCTTTATGTAGAAAGGCAGAAAAATGAATTAGCCATATCTGAAATACAAAAGGCAAAAAAATCTGACTTACTAACAGAATTTCCAGAGGAAAAAAAATATTATGCCACAGTTGCCCTTAATAAAATTAAGCATTCTTGGTGTCAAGAACAGTCAAAAACAAAAGGCAATTTTCATAGAAGAGTTACTCTTTGTATACCTTATGGGACATAAGGTATACAAAGAGCTGCCAATTTGTCCTGAATGTTCACAAAATTCTGCTCTGCTACAACTTAAAAGAGTATGCAAATAGAAGCAACTTCATCAAATAACATGTAGAATTAATGTAAGCTATAATATGAAAAAATATGTCACTGTGAAACTACATTAAATTAGAAGTGTTTTAACTGAGTTAGATAAACACCTGAAGGGACAGCAAATCACCACAGCAAGATGATCTTTTCAAGATATCCATCTCAAAGACTGCATCTATTCTCCAAATGCCACTGCAAATACTGCCTTTGCCTGTCTCAGTTCTTTAAAATCCTGTGAAGACCCTACAAAGGTATTTCCTAAATTAAACAAAAGATGATCACAAGCAGCACAAAGCAGCAAAGAGCAGGTTGCCTTCTGGGTCATGTAACACTTTCCCTTTGGTTTGTGACTAAAGTAAATACTGTCACAAATGAGTGGTTTGGCTACTTAAAGAAACACTGTCAAAGGTATCGCCAAAGGCAAGGTTTGATGTGAATTTGTGAAAATATGGCTTCACACAGTTTGGAGGCAACATTCACTCTTGTGAACTTGTGAAGAGTAAGTTCATTATTTACTGCACAGGTTAAGGCATACAAAGATCAAATTAGAATCAGTTTGCACTGATTTACACAGAAGCCAGGAATGCAGAAGGGGGTGAGGGTGCAAAGCAAATGGATGCCAAGATAAGGGTGCAAAAGGGTTTAGCAGCACTTAGTCATGGAGTACTTTGACATTGACAAAGCAATTCCATAGGGCTGGCTCTAGTGGTAACAATGACTTAATGGTAGATTTGAGGCAGTACCATTCATACCATGATCAGTACACACACACAGGTACACAATGTGAACATCTAATTCCCGGTGCCTAAAGGAACTCATCAACAAATTCCACTCAGCGTGAGATGCTCCCAGAAGTCCCTTTGCACTTCCCAACAGACAAGGGTCACACCTCAGGAAATGTGGAGAGGTGTGTGGGAGCTCTGACACCAGGAACAGTCCTCTGAGTATGACAAAGGTGAGGATTTGGCAGCTCTGAGCAGCGTCCCCCACTCCAGGGAGGTGCTGGCACAGCTGCTGAGCCCCAGGAGAGCTCACAGGGCCTCACTCAGGACTGCTGCTACAGGGCCACAGGAGGACCGACTTTGGCCAGCAGGAAGGGTCCCCCTGGCCACAACCCAACCCAGTAACTCCTGGGCTTTCTTTCCCAAAGTGTAGGAGCAATGGTGCCCCTCCACCTGGGCTATGATTCAGGTAAACAGTTTACCAAGGCTTCAAAGGATAATTGTTTACCCTTTGCTTCCCACCTTGTTGGGGTACCTGATGTTTCTGATTGGATGCACCACCACAAGTACATATTATTTACGAACTATTCTAGGAAGATATAATTCCATTCAATTATTCTTTCATTCTGAGTTTCTTCCACATTTTAATAAAATTCAATGATCCAACAACTGGATATTGCAGTCTGCCTTCAAAAGGCCTGTTTTCAGCATACAAAACCAGGCAATTAAAAAAAATTACTTGTTAGTAGCTAGGGTAAACTCTGGACATTCTCTCATCCCACAGGCACCCTGAGACAATGTGATAACAGATCAATGTGCTGCACGTGTCAAACGAAAATATTCTACAGCTTTTGCAGCTTTCTAGACTTATGAGGCAAGCACTGATTCAGGAACCCATACAGCATTAGTCTATGCATGTGGGTAATGCATTGATACCCACAGCCCCATCAAAAAAGGGGGCCAAAAGAACCCTGAACCAGCACAGGCATGGAAGCAGTTCTCAAGGTATTGAGCAGTAAAACTGAGAACAATTCAAAGCAATTTTGCAAACAACTCTTCACTTTATGAAATGCAAGAAACAAATGAGGCATTATTTAGCCAGAGGGAAGCTGCAGAATTACCTCCAGGATCAAACTAACAGCCCCCCAAGCACTGGTTATTTAGTAGGACATTTGAATATCTCAATGGTTCTGCTGTTTTGAGGCAGCTCTGTCCTTTATGTGTCATAACCAGTTTTCATTTGGTTGGGTAGGAGACACCAGATGTTATATAGCCTTTTTGGGGACTCTATGTCAGTAGCACCCAGCTACTATGCCCAACTGCAATGTGGGGTGTGTGCAGCCAATCAACCTGCGTGCATGAAGGAAATATTGGAACCTCAGGAATGCACATTCAGAGTTGGTAAATATAAATATACACATTTGCAAAGCATAACAGGATCCAAGCAATGCTGTTGGATGAGAAATATGTCACTATTAGATACGAACCTCCACTTTAAGACTACAAGATGTTAAGAGCACAAAAAATTCCCCCAAACCACTTAAGTTGACAATAATTTAGCCTCGTTGTTAGGCACTGGCAAAGCAAATTAAACTTCATGATAACACTGATTGCAACAGAGCAAAGCTTGCCCTGAGATTACTTCTGACTGAAGTGTTACATTGAGCTGAACACTGGTGATTCAAATCAGGTTACACTGAAATGGCACAACTGTGTACATGCACACAAAAACCTAGCTAGCAAAACCTTAACACATGCCACTGCAACCTCTTAGCCCCCATTTCATCTGAAAGTTCAGTGAACTGTTAATAAAAAGATAGCTGAAAAGAAAAATACTTACGAAATTGCAACATTGCTTCCATCAATAATTATATGTTTTAGATATGGTTTTCCAGGCTCATTTATCAACTCCAGTTTGTATGGCTTCTTCAGAGAGTCCAAAAATCTTTGAACTCCAGTAACTGAATGATCTGGATGCGGTCCCATTGTGTGTCTGTCTGGATTTGAAGGGTGTTTTTGTGAAGACAGTAACCGGTCTGGGACAGGATTGTCACAATGCGAGGTTTGGGAAAGGCGCTGGTGGAGAGGCCTGGCTTGGGAAGAGCTGCAGTGTCCCAGCTGCTCCTCAGAACCAGGCTGGCTGTTCTGTACAGTTGAGGGCCCTGAAGTTTTTTGCTGAAATGCAGTTTTACTCTTACTTGAGATATGCTGCACATCTGAGCTCCCCCTGGCTACAAAGCCAACATCTTTTAGAGCTCCGGCGTGCACAGTGCTGGAAGTCACCCCACTGTCAGTTTCTACACTGCTTAACCTTGGGTTGTGATTCTTACCAGGGCCATAAACATCTCTCTGTTTATAGCACAGAACTGAATTTTTGCTGGGAGGAGAAGATTTGCATACCAATCTATGCATTTTATCTTCTGCACCAACTTGTGTGTCTGAAGCACCTCTCACTTGGTGATATTCATTTTTTGTCTCCTTTGAAGTATGGCTGGATTTAAGTGGACTTTTATTCCCAGAAATGCCTTTGTCTTCTAGCTTTTGTGAATTATTTACATTATTTCCTAAAGGAACACTGACAGTTCTAGGCTTTTGAGACAACTGTTCATGTTCTTTTTTAAACTTCAAATTTTCCTTTTCAATTTCTTCTAGCAATAGTAACGGTTCCGCAGATTGTCCTAGGATACCGATAACCTTTTCTACAATATTTTGGGAATATCCCATTGTTCTGAAAAAGTTCACAAGAATCTTATATTCCATTTCCTCAGTAAGAGCATCACCTTCTTTAAGGCAGTAAGTAGGACCATCTGATTCAATGCAGCTATCCAAAACCAGATCAATAACTGCATCAGGGTCCGAAGGATTCTTGTGTAAAGCAGATTTCACTTGTGGATCCTTTTCCAAAGAGAAATGCTTTTTAGGGAGCCTTTCCTCCTCATCAGAGGACCTTCTTTTACATGACTGCCTCTCTTTAAAGGCCACTGCCTCTAACAGAGGGTCCTTTATGGGAACAAATCTTGTTTCAGAAGCATCAGAAAGCACAGTGTCCATTTGTTTTGTCAGCTCAGTTACAGGTGTGCCAGCATTGCTTCTTGCTTCCTCCCCACCTGCCCTTCCGTCTCTGTTTGCAGCAATGACTCTGGAGGTGCTGTTCTGTCCAAGTTGCTGTGGGCTGTCAGAGCCTGTGAGGTCTATTATATCAGTCTTCCCTTCAGAAACAGCAATTTGGGTGAGAGCTAGGAGCTCTCTTTTTAGTGCACTAGGCAAAATCAGTAAATCCATTGTATACTTATCTGCATGTGCTTCCACAAATTGTCTGAACTGCTTTTTAACCTCTGATTCACTGTCATTTAATAAACTTTCATTATTCTCAAAAAGCTTCACAAACTGCTGCACATGACTTTGTGCCATAACAACAGCTTCTGCACCCCCCTTAATACTGAGCAATCCCATTTCCAGCACTGTTACATCAGCACAGGTATCCTGAATAAGGCTGTTGAGAAACAGGCTCTGTGCACCAACGAAGATGCAGTGCATGTCCTTTGGGTAGTACTCCTTTTCTTCTAGCTCAGGTTCACACACTCCCTTGATGTACTCCTAAGGGGAGAAAGAGAGCAGAGTGAATAGTTGTGAAATCCCAACATATCCCATTGGTTTTTACTAGGTCAGTAATGGACAGAAACATTAGAAAACAAAGCAAACTTAGCATAAGTCATGTGAGAAAGTAAACACTACCAGTAAACAGGACAATAGAAATAAAACACCAATATCTAAAATAATTTTTAAATAGTTCTCACAGAAGGCTCTTTTATATTTTCTTGTTTATACCTGATAGTAACAGGTAACAAAATTTGTAGATCAAACAGTTTAAGAGACTGTCAGAAGAGATTTATTTTCCTATCCCTATTCTTTGGTCAAAGAGAACTCTTTGTGAATAAATGCCTTTCACTAGGGTTCTACCTAGTCCATAAACCTGAACTTCTAAAAAGTTTCAAAGTACATTTCCTAAGGCTTACAATGCTAGCATCCATCCTATATTTTTGTTACTGACTGAGAAAACTCCAGGCTCCAGATACTTCTGTGTTTGTGAAGTTCAAGATTTTCAAACACAAAAGAAAAAAAAAAACAAAACAAACAAACAAAAAATCATCCCAATGCTATTTCTGCCATCTGTAAACTACTACAGGTAAAGGTAAATTCACTATACTACCTTATAGTAGTTTTAAACGTGTCAAGAGTTCAAAACTCGGTCAATACAGTATACTATTTATTCTTTCAGATAGTATTATTTTTCCCAAACTGCCTCCTTCTGTTGAAGGAACACGTTGAGGAACACGTGTATGACACAGGTAAGGAATCAAGTTTTTGTCTGAAATCAGTCACAAAACACACGCTCCGGATGGATCCGCCCAACGCCCATACATCGAGATTTTGGGTTGGAAAGGCACCCTCAGCCTAGCTACTGCTCACATCAAACTTCTCATCACAACAGCTGTACTTGCCAGGCTCATTATGAGTAATATCAATTTCAGCATCACTGCTGAGAAACTCCCCCCAAAGTTTAGTTGTGCAAGACATTTAACACGCGAGAAGATACTCCACAGCAACTGCTGCCCCCTCTGAGACACAACCCGCACAGACAGTTCTCTTAACTCATCACAGCTGGGCTGAAAAGAGAACTATCTGCTCCAGCCTGGTGAAACTGTTCAGATCTGACAACTTTTACACGAAGGAAATAATAAATGCGTTAAGCTTTAGCGAGAGCTTTGCCAACGAGCCGCTAAATGCCACAGAATAAGCGAAGTCCGTAAGGCAAAACATGGCAACGCCCAAACAACTCCGAGGAATTTCTTGTCTCCGGGAGGAAGAAGGAAAGCGAAACATTTTAATCTCGCTTTAAAACAAACCTCGGCCCATCCCCAGCGCTGCTCCCCCTCAGCTGCGGGCCGGGCTATTTCATAACGCGCTGCCCGTGAACTTCGCTCTTCCCAGCTGAGTTGTTTCGCTTTATTCCCTGCGCTTATGTCAACACGGCGGGAGACTCCCTGGCACCGGGCACACACCCACCTGCCAAGGCAGCGCCGTTTCTGTTTCCTCCTGGGGCACTCGGCTTTTCCCCACCCCTTCTTCCTCCAAGCCGCGGTCCCGGCAGTGCCGGTCCGGCGGGCCCCTCCGCACGCCAGCCCCGCTGCCCCCGGCCCCAGCGCCCCGCCGGGCCCCGTACCTTGGCGCTGCTCACGGCCTTCGTGCAGCCCGCCAGCTGCACCCAGATCCTGGCGCTGGCGTTGGGCGGCTGCAGCGCGGGCCGCCAGTCCCCCTGCGCCCCCAGCACGGCCAGCCGCACCTCGAACAAGCCCTCGATGCGGTCCCGGCTGCGCTCCAGGAGGCGGCTCTTCTCGGCGGGGACGGTGAACTCATCCACCCTGGGCTCCGGCGCGGAGCCGTGCGGTGTCCGGCGGGCCGCCATCAGCGCGGGGCGCGCAATCCCATCGCACCGGGAACAGCGACACCGGGAAACGCCGCACCGACCGCCCGCGTCATCGGCCCGCGACGGCGCCGGGCAGCGCCCGCCCGCAGCCGCGCCGCCATGGTTAGCACCGGCGGCCTGGCCCCGCCCCGCCGCCGTGTGGGCGGGGCCGAACCGCCCCCTGAGGGCCGCGGGGCGGGGCCACGGCGGGACCGGATGGCCGCTCGGGCCGTCCCGGGGCACGCGGCACAGCACCGCGCCCAGGCCGGGCTGTCCCGGGACATGCAGCACAGCACCGCGCCCAGGCCGTGCTGGGGCAGCTCCACACTGCACAGCCTGTCTGGGCAACTGTTCCAGTGCGCAGCCACTGCACAGGACAGAAATTCTTGCTCATATTCAGGCGGAACTTCCTGTGCATCAGTTTCACCACCGAGCAGAGCCTGGTCCGTCCTCCTGGCTTCCCCTCTTTAGATATTTATACACATTAATCAGGTCCCCTCTCAGTCGCCTCTTCCCGAGGCTGAACAGGCCCAGCTCCCTCAGCCCTTCCCCGTAAGAGAGATGCTCCAGTCCCTTGAGCAGCTTTGTCACCCTCTGCAGGACCGCTCCAGGAGGTGCTTTGCCTTCGGCCTCCATTCTCCACCGGCTCCCGCCTCGGCTGCTGAGGGGCCCGGAACTGCACAGAGCCCTCACGGCACGGCCTCGCTGTCCCCGCCTCACGGCCTCCCTGTCCCCGCCTCCCGGACAATCTCTCCCCGCCTCCCGGGCCCCTCGTCCCCGCCTCCCGGTCGTTCCCCGCCCCACGGCTCCTCTCGTCCCCGTCTGTGTGTCCCGGGAGAATGCGAGCGCTCCCTGCAGCCCTCATCGCCCTTGTCGCCCGGCACAGCCCCACGGAGGGGCCGCTCCCCGCCCCGCGGCCACAGCCAGAGGGTCCCGCCCGCCCGGCGGGGAAACTTTGGTGTAACACACTCTTGGCACAGGCAGCTCTGGTATTGTCTACTTGGATTTAATTTAAAAATAAATGCAAACTTTATCCCTTCTGATGGCAGGGGACAGAAGTGTAGCTCCCATCCCCAAATCTTTAACTCTGATAGCTGGGAAAATATAGAGGGCACATTTTTACTTAGCGCCCCCCACCCTATCCCCAAGCCGTAAAAGAGACCTGAAGGATAACATTAGGTCTTAAAAAGTATTTCTGGGACTGCTGTTGACTTTTAAGTGCCTGGAGCTGACAATTCAGACCAGCTGTTGTATAAAGGAGTAAATGTCTCCTTTCATACCGTCCCAGACACAGGTTAGTGTCTTCCAAGTTCCCCTTGGAACTATTTGATTCCTGAATGTTTTGGCCATCTCTTTAGCATCACTGTGAAGTTAGACTTTAGCAGCTGTTCATTGAAGAAATGTTTTATTCTTGTGCAATTAAATGTACATTTATTGTTTTAATCTACTTGTATGTTTAACCAGGAAAGGCTTAATACAGAAATATGAAATATCATTTTTATAAAGCCACTTGTGTCCCCATTAGAACTTAAGCAAATGACAGTTTGCAGTTCTTAGTCCATAGGAAAATCTCACTAAAAGCTTATGTCCAAATATTGCTATATACACTTTCCGATCTGAATTTGAAGTCATTCTTTGAGCCAAATAAAATATTTGTCTGTGACAGTGGTAAAATGAAAAAAAAAAAAAATCTGTGTACACAGGCTGCATTTGCACACTAACACTCATTCTGCACAGGATGGTTTTGACAGAGAGTGTCATATTTAAGAAAGATGCTTCCCTGAAGTACTTTCCTGAAGACAATATTTTTGTTGTTGTTGTTGTTGTTTAGACATTTGCTATTTGCTTTCCCGTAGAATTATGCTACAAAGTTCAAACATAATGCAATCTACCATTTAGGGAGGCAATTTCTGAGGTGATTGGTGCCATCCACTGTTAAAACGCAGACACTGCAGCCAACGTTTCTTTTAGCTATTATTACTTAAAAACGATATTTTAAGCAAGGAACTTCATAATAAAAATGAAATTGCCAGCATTTTGAGACACAAAATATCATTCAAAAGCAGAAAGAAAATTTATTTTCATCAACACAGCCTTTTGGAATCTCTCATATAAAAGAAGGCTGACTGACTTATGAATGATGTGGATAATGCTTGGTGCTGTGGGTTTTTTCTTGCCTGTTGTGTCATGCTGTATGTTGTAAAACACAGTTTCACTGCTGAATTTATTGTATGAGTATAATTCTAGATATATTCCTGATAAATCTCTATTAAAATGCATTACAGTGCTCTGAGGCTGCTCTCAGGGACGTCACTGTATGAGCGTTTGTGGCTGTATGACCCACCCTGCTGAGATTAGGTAGCACCCGACATTGTGACATTCAAGACAAATAAAGCCCTTTTGAGGTGGAAAAAAAGATGCTATGGAAAAGGTTTACTAATGATTATATACCTGGGACAATTATTAAAACAAGTAGGAACTTTCTCCCTGCATTGTTGTGATACAGACTAGAAAAAATATAATATTTTTACCTATTTTTTTTTTGTTTCGGAACTGCAGCCTCAATCTTCCTCATACTTTGGAGAAATTTCAAGCCTCTTGCCATAAGCACAAATGCAGGTGTACAAACCCTATATGTGAGCTAGGATGAGGACACTGGAAATTCTCTGACATCTTACATTAGGCTGCTTACCAAGTGGATTTGTTGAGAAAGAATGATTTTGTTTTCCTCCTGTGGGAGGAATTTATTTTGCAGTAAATTATCCAAAGGGGCAGACTCTGTTTAATTGCAGAGGAAGTTTCACTTTCCTGGATCTTTGCTTGTATCTTGTAAGTTTATTTTAGAGATGGAAAAGTGCAATATTTTGCTGGTAGCAGTTGAAGGAATTTGACACACCCAATGCCTGGTCTTGCTTTTTTGCTTGGCACACCTGCAGGATATATTAGAGATTTTCCTGAATGTGAGCTGATGCCAAGTTTATTATTTGCATTACTGTTGAGGAAATACTGTAATGGTCATATGTAAGTAGGTGTGGGGTTTTTTTGATGTTTCACAATAGCTTGCTTCAGCTGTCTGGTGCAACTGCTTGCTCTTTATTAGAATTTCTGCAATTGAAAATTGGTTGTGTGAGTGATTTTATGAAACTGGACCTTCCTGAGTAGTTTGGTTTTGGGCTGCATGCTTGAAACAGGAGCTGGACTGGTTGAAACAATGAGGAGAACAAATTTCCAAACTGTTTTTCAGACCTGTGCTGGGTAAATGAGCTATGGAGTCTATGAATGCACTTTACAGATGGTGCTCTGATCCTCAGTATTATGGTCTTCAGTGGGCTTATTTGCATGCATAAATTTAAATATTTGTTTGATTGCAGGATGTGGGCTTAAAATACTAGGGTATAGGAAGTGTTCTGCATTAATATGAATAGCAAAAGCTTTAATTTGCAGTCTTAGCACAAATAGTAGCATATTCCAAGAGAGATACCTCAAATAAATTCTATGTGTTTCAGAAAGAAATATACAGAAATTATGTGACTAGAGCCCTCAAGTTTTGTGTATAATATAGCCTTAAAACTTAAGGCAACCCCAAATTCTCATTAGGAAATTGTGTATTTTTAAACTAAATTTCTTTTGGGTTTTTTTGTTGTTTACAGAACTACAGAGAAAAAAGCCAAAAATGGTTTGAAATGGAATTATTTAAGATGCTTCATAGAGACAAACTTTTACATCTTGTTCAAGTCCCCAGTTATAGTTATGGTGTGACAGACATTAATGTGTGCTTGAAGCCCTGGTGACTAAGAAGGTGATGAAGGTTTCCCTTTTGGAGAATTTATTGCAATGCTGCCATCTTAATGAACCTTTAGATCATCAAGTTTCGTCTCAAGAGGCCAACTTTTTGAAAATGAACCAAGGTATAGGTTCTGTAATTAATAGTTTCTATAACTGAAACTTATTTGATCCCTTAATTTTTAGAATTAATTACTTCTCTTAATTCCAATTTCCTTTCAAAATAACCTGTTTCCTTTCAAAATAACCCGTTTCCTTTCAAAACACCCTGTTGTAAATAATTAAGTCTTTATAAAGGGAAGAAAAGAGAAAAGTACTGCAATTACACATACATCAATTATTGAGAGTGGGTAGTATTTTTTTTCAAGTACTGGACTCTGCATTTGGATTTTTTGAGGCTTTTTGAGTGTGTTGGCTCAAGTTTCTTAATTAGTTACAAAAAGCTGCAGGTGTATTGGCAAAGACTGTTATTTAGCCTGGGAAATGTTCCAGGAGACAGTTTTGTGGGGCTTTTTTCTAATGTAAATATTTAGCTATATTATTACCTGTAATTTTAAAGGTTCCACACTGTGTGACTGCTGTGTCACACAGTAAACATTGCAGCTTCACTTGGATGACTGACAGAACAAATGATAACCTGAGAGTACAATCTTTATTGTGAGAGGGGATTGAACAGTACTGAACAAGTTGCAGAAATGCCAGCTGGTGTCTGAAGGGGTGGCAGCACCATGCAGCTGGCTCTGAGCAGTGCAGAAAGTGAGCCATGCTCAGGTGCCACCCTAAGTTAGTTTAAAATAGAGTACTTTGTCAAAGTTTCTGCAAACTACAAAAAGTTCAAGCAGCATTCTTGCTAATTTTGCTAAAAGCTAGGGATTTCATAAAGCCCTTTCAAATAATTTTTATAGGTTATCAAAAGTGAGACTCTTGAGCATCATTAAGTTTTTATGACTCTTGCAGCCAAGTGTTTGGGTTTTTAAAAAATTTTCATAAACATTTTCCTACTACTCTGACTACTGGAATTTAATTTTCTTCTTCTTTTTTTTTTTTTCTGTGAAGCACTAGGTATGGTTAAGTGCTGAGCAATGTGCTTGCATGTGCTGTACCTGTTAGGTGGCTGACTGCTAACAGGACAGGACCTTACAGCTGAGTTCTCTCTGTTCTGGGAGGTTCAGTTCAGCTTCAGCGTGGGTGGGAAGTTGCACCAGTAATTGAAGGTACAAGGGGTGCAATGAGCTGTGAAGATGTGCTTACAATGGCTTTTTAATGCTTTTAAAGCTGCAGTCTGTAGTGTGCCTTACTGTGGGTGATGTGCTTTTTGTTTTTCTATTTGTGCAAAGCAGGATGAGAATAGGCATAGAGACATCTGTGTCTGAATGATGTCAGTTTGCAGATAACTTGCACAAAATCTAACTGTTATAAGGTTAAGACCAAGATAAGTGAATATTCACCTGAATGTATGGTCCTGCTCACTTCAGTTTGACTGCTGAGCAGACTAAATGTTGATTTACTTCAGTAATGGTTTCCAGAATCTGGTCCTAAATTTCAGTATTATTTTAATGTCTGAAACAGTATGGTAATACTTGGTTTATATTTTCTTCTATAGAGCAATATTTTTTCCTCAATTACAGATGAGTTCCCTCTAAATACAGCAAGTTTTTTAACTTTTGTGTATGCAGAGTAAGCTGGGCCAGACTTTCTGTACAGTGATTTCTACACTAAGTGTGTGAAGATGTTTCTGATATATTTACACTGCAATTGATCCTCTCTTGAGGGGTATATGAAAACACTGCAGTCAAAAATTGGACTCACAGGCTTCCTGTGAGAATAAGGCTTGATGATGTAAATCAGAATATTTCTAAAAATGTCTATAAAATTTTAGTTACATCATCTGGGCATGCTAGGCTTGTGTAATAGTGGTGAAAAAAGCAAATTAAGCTGATTTTCTTTACATAAAGCACAATGATGCATTTACATTTTATTCCAGTGTATTTTATTGCATGTCTCAGAGCAAAGGCAGTTCAGTTAAATATCAGTGGAAGGCTTTTTCTAGACAGAGACCTCTGGAAATTGCTTCCACCCTTTAACATTTAGAAAGCATATTTAGAGAAATGGGATGCCTCCATTTATGTGCTTGCTTTCACAGTGGTAGAAAAACAGTAAAATGTTTTCAGAATGATACCATCCAATTTCAGCTTATTCCACTATAAGTGTTAGTATTTATTGGAGAGTCCTACATCATTATCTAGGAAAAATAACTTGGAGGTAATTTGCTTTATATGACTGAAAAAATGTTTTGAACCTCTGTCATTCATGTTATCCACCTTTTCACACTGCTGTTCTGTCAGTTTGCAGCCTTCTCCAGACTATTAAATCCTCAAACAGCACACTTCCATCAGGCATGTAGCAACATGTATAAGTCAGGACTATCCCCAGTGGCATTTGAGCTGTATTTTAGTACAGTTAAATACAAATTTTCCTTAGAAATAAAATGCAATTATTTGAATTTCCTCCCTGGAAAATGCCTACTCTTGACTGGTTTAAAATCATCTCCTTTGACCCTAGAACATTATATATTTATTTAAATCTACTTCTAAGTCCAGTTAATCCAGGGAGATTTATATTATTGTTTATTTTTTATTAGAAGAGCATAGCCATGCTGCAAACCTGAACCAGTGTTACTGAGGCAGTACTGTGGGGGCCAAACTTCCTGCTAGAAACCATCAATAGTAAAGAGAAAAAGAAAAATCTGGGATGGAACCTGATTTCTGAGCTCAGTTGAAAATATACTCTTGGGAAAACATGATACATATGTTTATGACATATAATCTTACAAGTTTGAATAGAATTTTTATTTTGCTAAACCTCATCACTGAGCCTGTCTTGGGTCCAGTTCATTTTGAAACAGTAAACCATCATGAACATTTTTTTCTCTAATTGAATGAGTTGTAAAGTTACTATGAATGAGCAGAAATGGTTCTAACCAAATGTTTCCCAATATACAGGTGCTGCAATTTCAGTTTTGTGTGCTCTGGCAATGAACGACAAAATTTTTTCATTTCTCACACTCTACTGCAGAAGCATTCTCATAAGAATCAGGTAAAATTGTTCCTCTTGTATCAGTGTTTCATTGTGCTTTGAGCTGAAAATGATCCATGCAAGGTCCCAGTAGTTCTGTCTAAATAACATCAGCCATGGTAAGATTTGTAATAAAATAGGACTTAGTAATAAGAAAAGCATGCCTGTTCATGTTAGCTCATTAGCTTTGCTTACTGATTAAATTTTGGTTATTTTTGTGGCGTAAGAACTTGTGAACTGCAGCCATTTCACTTTGCAAGCCTTGAACAAAGGTAGGTGATAGCAGTTGTAAGATTAGATATGTTTAGGAATAGTCACAAGGGTGCTGAAGGTCAGATCAAAGGCAACAATGTACTCAATAATATTTATGTAGTTTACTTTGAAATAGAGAAGTGTGTCCAATATCTTTAAGAATTTGGGGGTTATTTTTCACTTACACTGGTGGAAATCAAGACTTAACAGTATTGATGTCATTGGGTCTACTATGGCTTAAAAGCAGAACAAATGAGACACCTGTAAAAGCTCTTCAGCATTTGAGCTCTCTTTCCCTGAAAAGTATTTCAAACAATAACCTTGTTACTTTACCTGCCCACCAAAAAATCCATTACAACAGTGTCTGTGATACCAGAACATAAAACTGGGTTAGGAATTGAGCTGTGGTCTTCCACAACCCCAAGGCATGGCATGGGCTTTGTTAGCTTTTAATGAATTGTGTCAAATTGCTACCAGACATCAAACACCATCCTATCAACTTTGCTGTTTGCAAAATATCACTGCTACAGAAAAGTTATTTGAAGTTTGATGTAATCAAAAATGCATGAAGACAAAAAAATTGAATTGAATCTTCATATTTTCTTCACCAAAATGTGAAACTCCTGAGCAACTTAGATTATAGATCCTCTAGCTGTTTGTGCTCCTGAGAGTTTCCTGCACAAGGAAAGGCCCTTCATATATTTTAATTAAAGTCCAAAGAAGAAATAAATTGTCCTTGGCATATGTCATGCTAATGAGTACTAGTTAGTTTGAAAATACATGTTCATTGGTTTTACATGATAATTCCCTTTGAACCAAAATATTGTGTTTGTACAGAAACATTTTCTGGGAGCAGTAGGGGGCATCATTTCCCTTTTGTAATTCTTCAGAGACATTAACCTCATGCATTATGTGTGCAAACTGAATTTTCGTTTTGTTTATGGCATTAATCCTGGGGTTAAGGTTGGCCTGTGGTGAGCAATAATAAGTTTAACCTTTGACTTTGTGCAATAAGATGTAATTTATTATTTTTAGACTCTTTGTGAGTGCCACTGCCCTCACTTCTCCTTAAAATAAATTGAGACAAGTAAGATTTAGATATCAGTGATCTTTACATGCAAGACATAAATCTAATTTACTTACTGTCTTAGCTTAGTTTTTTAACCTCTGATTATGTTTTTTAAACAGTGCAAACATTTTTTTGGTTGATTTATTAATTCATTTTTGTAATTCATAGAATCTTTGCTCCCTCACACAGATTTCAAACCAATAAACATAAATCCTGGAATGTCTAAATGCATAGAAACTTTATGAAATGTGGAAACAAAGCAAGCAAGCTACTCATATGCATAATATTTATTTGCAAAATAACTGAGATCAGGAAAACATTTAAAATTTGATTTTCAAAGGCAATTCAAAGATGATTAAACAACTAGCAGCATGTAAATAAATTGTTTCTTTAGCCCTTGCCTTGACTTATAATGTATATGTTATTTATAATTTTTTAAATTTTAAGTGAATGAATTTTAACTTTTTTCTTTCTTTGAAAAACACTGCATTTTAATTTGCATTGAATGTTTGAGTTGCCTTTTAGTTTGTAAGTGAAGAACAAATTTATAGCAAGTTTACTAATCTCCAGGCTCTTCAAGCAAAAAACCAAAATTTTTAAATTGTGTACTGTGATTACTTCTTCTTTATGTCCATGTGGAGAAGGTTTTGGATGGGGTGTGAGGTATATGCTGATTTCATAAGTGATTTGGTTTAGGATTATTCAGGCTCGTGGTAAGACCAGAATATTGAATCTCTCCCACATCTCAGGCTTTGTATTTTGTTATTGGGACCTGTGTTTATCATAGCAGTAATCATATAGAAATATTTTTCAGTATATATAGAGTGTGTGCAAGTTAAAGGGCAGAAAAACTTGAATAAAAATAAAAGTCATCCTATTTTGGAAGAGTACTGCTGTTTGGTAGGATTCTAAAATAGGTTTTCCAGTCTGGAATTAATATTTTTGAATGAAAAAAGGAAGTTAAACCACACAGATGAAGAAGCTCAAACAATTTATGCACTCTTTCCATGAAAGCTTATATAGAAAATATGTGTGTAATTGCATAATTTCCATGTCAGGACAGCCCAGGATCACTTTATTTGGTCTTCATAGCACCAAGGGTTAGTTTGATGGTAGTTTCAATCCTGCTCATAAATTTAAATATTTGACAACTGAAGAGACTGTTAGTGTCTGTAGTATGTGCTGGTATTTGAATTTTCTCCAGTTTGTTTGATATAAGTTGTCTTCTGGCTGAGCTTGCTCTCAATAGAGGAGCGGTGAGTGGATGAGCTCAGCTCCTGCTGGCTTGTTACAGGTAAGAGATGTGCAGAATATTGCAAATCCAACAGTAACAGCTGCATCTCATGACACACAATAGACAGTGATGGATTGTCAGAGTAATTACACTCCTTACAATCTTAGAAGAGTAATTTTGAAAATCTTCCTGCAGCATGACTTTCACAGATATTCTTTGTAATTTCCCTTAAGTTTTAATTGTTTTGGATAATGAACATGTAATAGTAAAAATTGAAGACACCATCATTTATGCCAGTTTCATACACTGCAGCTGTGTTGAGTAGAACGTGTTTAAATGTGAGTTGAGGAGGAAGAAATTGTTCTAGTGACACAGAAGAAGGAAAGAAGAAAGGAAGTGCTTTTAGTTTTTTCAAATGTCACACATATGACATTAAAAAAGGCAATTTATTTTTTAATAGTGGGCTGTTGTATTTGAGAACACAGAAGCTGTGTGAGAGCTGAAGGGTGTGCTCCTCATTGGTGAACCAATAAAATGTATTGCACTAAGCTGTTATTCATACTGTAACAAACCATATCAAATATTTGCAATAAATACCAAATTCTAAGATTGTAATCCTTCTCACAGAGTTAGAACATCAAGGAATGGTAACTTCCACTTGTGGCAAAATGTGTTTTTCAGCTAGTGATAATAAACTGTCACTTGGGGTTTGATCAGTTTTTAAAAAGGATCTCTTTCTGTGCACCAGCTATCCCCCCCTGAATTTGGAATATCTGATGTTGTTATCAGAACTGTTGTGTTTGGAAACTCCAATCTGGAAGCTTAAAATCTTCAGTGAGGGATAAAAAGATGTGAGGATACTGCATGTCACTAAAATGCATTAGCCTGCCCCTGTAAGTGGTACAGTTAAGAGATATATACTGTAAAATGTCATAGTTCCCAGTTTGCAGCCATCCTCAGGATAAGTCAAGAGGCCTTTTTCTCTGTCCTTTTTGCAGTTATTAATATTTAATGTGTAGTTATGATAAAACAATATAGGATAAAATCCCAGGACTCTTCCCAGGACAGATATTTCCTCTGACTGCTGTGAGCAGATCACCCTGAGTGCAGGTGCAGGCCCGTGCAGGACACCAGGGGATTGTGCCCAGTCACCCTGGGTTTATGGAAGACAGTTCCTGCTTGAGTAACTTGATCTCCTTCTGTGACAAGGTGACCACTTAGTAGATGAGGGTAAGGCTGTGGATATTGCCTACTTGGGCTTAAGCAAAGCATTGGACACAATTTCCCACAGCATTGTCCTGGAGAAACTGGCTGCTCGTGGCTTGGATAGGTGCCCTGTTTGGTGGGTAAAAACTGACTGCAGTGTTGGGACCAGTCCCGTTTGATATCTGTATCAATGATCTGGACAAGGGGTCCAAGTGCACCATCAGCGTCCTTGCAGGTGACACCAAGCTGGGCAGCAGTGCTGGTCTGCTGGAGGGTAGGAAGGCTCTGCAGTGGGACAGGCTGGATCAATGGGCCAAGGCCAGTGGTCTGAGGTGCAAGGCCAAGGGCTGGGTCTTGCACCCAGGCCACCACAACCCCATCCAGGGATGCAGCCTGGGGCAGAGTGGCTGGAAAGTGCCTAGCATGCAAGGACCTGGAGATGCTGGTTGACAAGAGCTGAACATGAGCCAGGTGTGCCCAGGGGATGAAGAAGGCCAAGGGTACCTGGCCTGTATCAGCCATAGTGTGCTCAGCAGGACCAGGGCAGGGATTCTTCCCCTGTATTGGCCCCTGATGAGGCCATACCTCAAATCCTGCGCTCACTTTTGGGTCCCTCACTAAAGGAAGGACACTGAGGTGATGGAGCAGGTCCAAAGAAGGGCAACAAAGCTCGTGAAGGGTCTGAAGGGTCAGTCACAAGAGGAGTGGTTGAGGAAGCCAGGGGGCTCAGCCTAGAGAAAAGGTGGCTTAGGGGGGGAACCTTCTCACTTCCCACAACTCCCTTACAGGAGGGTGGAGCCAGGTAGGGGTCAGCCTCTTCTCTCAATTGACAGGTGATGAGGCAAGAGGAGTCAGCCTCAAGTTATTCCAGGAGAGGTTTAGGCTGAATATTAGGAAAGATTTCTTCCCTGAAAGGGTTTTCAGGCATTGGAACAGGCTGCCCAGCAATGTGGTGGAGTCTGTCCCCAAAGGTATCTAAATGATGTGGCACTTGGGGACATGGCTTAGTTATGGACTCGGCAGTGCTGGATTAATGGTTTGACTCAGTGGCCTTAGAGGTCTTTTCTAAACTCAAACACTATGATTCTATGACTTCATCTGCTTGAAATTGTCCCTGTGGACCTAACAGAAGTGATTCTAACATTGTTGTTGCTTCTCTGCTGTCTCTGTATCTTTGCCAAGTGGTTTGAGAAAGTCATACTGGTAGTAGAAGGGAAGGGAATGGAAAGAAAAATCCTGATCTGAAGGTGTTGGTCCTACATTTGCATTGTTGGACTTCCATCTTTCCTGTTCTTTCTCAGAATGGACTGTAACAAATGGTATGGACTATAAAAAACTTAGTTCAAAGCAGCTTTCTTAATGCAAATTCTTTTTTCATTTGATCAAATAAAAAAAGTTGAGACAGCAATGAGCAAACTGCATGACATAATGGCTACTGTGAAAGAAAGACATATATATATAATAGAAATACATTTAAAATATACTATATAACAATACCTAGCATATATTATATAATATTATATTATATGTATGTAATATATAATATACAGTGAATATATAAAATATTATATCTTTATAGATAATATATATAGAATATAAAGCAACAAATTAGCAATCTATCAGTAGCCACTTAAAAGCTGAGGTCAAGTGAAATGTAGCTCTGAGCTCTGAATATACAACGCAATTTTTCTTGTGTGTTCCTCTGTGCCGTGGCATACAGAATATTCTGCATATTATGGCAGAATATTTAGAGATGTGTGCTACCAGCATGGGGAAAAAAAAAGCTTCCTTACTCGTCAGAGGCAGCAGGTATGAAGGTCTATCATGAGACCCTCCATTTTACTGAGTAGAAATATCTTTCCACTGGATGGATAGTAGTTCTGACAGCTCTTCAATGTTCACATCAAGGAATGCAAGATTTTTCTTTTTGAAAATAAACCCAACAGTGCTCAACAGTATTGGGATCTTCATTCTATCTTCCTTTCCTGGTGAGTTTCTCCTTACTTACAGCAGGGTTTTTAGGTCAGAAGAATGGTTAGCCTTTAAAAATCGAGGGTTAAAGTTTGGGGAGAGAGAAAGTTTTGGCTCATGTAGAGAAGAGAAGCACTTTGGTAGCTGAAGATGAATTAAAGTTTCACAGCAGGGAGCTGCTGCTGACCTGTTACCTCTAATCATTCCAGAGCTTTTCTGGGGTGGACATTTGCTTCAGCTGCAGCTGAGTCATTGGTGTACCTGAATTGATACAGCTTCTGGTACATGCATTTTGCAAGAGTGAAATGATTCAAAAAAGAATAAATTCTGGTGCAATGAGGATACTTGCTTGTCCACACTAGACATATGTGTTGATTCAGCTGCTCTCAGTGGCCTTTCATTGGAACATATTCCCTTTTATAGACAAAGAGTTAAATGATGAAGAAATTCAGTGGGAAACTATAAAGTGAGTGAAAATTTGCTCTCACTCAAATGAAACTGAAATGCTGAGAATTGTTTCAAAATTATCTTGTGTGGGAGATGCTGTATAATTGTGGAGGTTTATTCTTCCCTCTAAAATTTGCACTGCTTTGGCCAATGGCCAGTAGAAGAATTGCATTCTGACAGTTTTGCCTTTTTATAATCCTATCAAATACTCCTAACTACCCAATTAAGGCACTTTCTCTTCCACTAACATGCTTTTTCCCCTTGTATTTTCCATCAAGCCTCTTTTTTCCTGAGTTTAAATACTTGAATTACTGCTTCAAAAGGACAGTTGAACATTTTTAGGTATGCTGAGATCACTTCAGGTGATTTTTTTCTGATAGGTTGTTATGACTTAAGGGCTCTACAGATCCTAAGCAGTGGCATCTGAATGAAGTTTCAGAGCATGTGGAGTCTGGCTGTGGGTTTCAACGTGTTGTCTTTTCTCTCTATTCTTTTTTGTAACAAAAAAAAATATTTCTGGGAATTTCCAAGGAGTACAGTGCACTTAATTTTTAGTTGTCAAGATAGTTGGCAGTTTATTATGGTACCATGAATAAATTATTTCAGGGTTCACATTTAAAACAAAAGCAAAGACTTTCTTTCTTCTTTCTTTCCTTTTTTTTTTAAAGCTGACATTTTGAATTTATATTAAGCATGGATACACACTGCATGAAAATGTAGACTATTCATAATGAATTATTAACCCAAAGCTTTTACCCTTTCTTAGATGCACTGGAGATGCTCCACAGGATACTACAGGAGGATGAATGTGGGAGAGAATAGGGGGTTTCTAATAAGAGGGATAGCAGGCTACAGTATCAGTGGATGTCATTGTTCAGCAGCTATTTTCCATAAGAGAATTTTTTTTTTTATTACTGAGTGTTGTGCAGAGACCTCTGAATATATCATTAGAAGCACAGTAAATTATGGATTTACTTTAGGAAACCTCCTCATATCTAGGTTAACTGCATAGTCAGGATTGTAGTTTAAATGTAGTCAGTGAAACTCTAATCCAATTAGCAACTGAATTTAGTGCATATTTATAATAATGATATTTAAAATGTCTAGGTTTATTCTTGTCTCAGTTCTATTTGAAGAGTTGACAATCTCCATGTACCTCCGCAAGACTTTTTGGAATAGCCAGCTCTTTTTTCAAAATTAAATAATCAGCTGCAGATAAGATTCTTCAGCTTCAGGTTTGGTGAACATGGTGGTAGGTGGCTTGAAAATAGCAAAAGGGTACAGGCAGAACTTATCTAAATAAAAATTGCAAAGTTTGTCTTATGTTCTTTGATTCACTTGTATTAGATGAATAACTGAAGAGCATCATGACAAATGTTACAAGTGGGTGAGGCTGCCATTGATTTCTGTGGACTTTGAATCATATTCTTAGGATCATATTACTGATTGTCAGAAAGTATAGGATATTATGGGCTTGAGCCTTTTTTCCCACTGTAGTCGTAGAATATGAAAATACAGGGAGTTATATAATCAGCAAACTCCATAAAAGGACCTTGACCTGAATATTATGAGAAGATTTTTGTCTCTTTTCAACTCCTCTAATGTACTTGTTTTAATGCCAAGACCTTATTAAAAAAAAAAAAAGTAAAAAAAGGGTCAAAATTACCCAAGTACCTGAGGAAAAATGAGTTAATCCTTAGTTAATATACAAGCCTCAACCCCCTCAGTTAGTTGGCATACAGGGCTGGAGAAAATGAAGTTTAGCAAGGGCTAAAATAGGACAAAAATTATGCTGGTGAATTTTGCTCTACTTGTGATCTTCCAAAGCATCTTACCTGGTTGCTACTCAGTAACTTTCTTAGCCAGTGGAGAGCTGGGGTCTTCTCAATATATGCCTACATGATAATTGTTTTGTTTGAAAACATTATTTAGGATGTGAAATTATGCTGTCCTTCTGACTTTCATCATCTCTCTGGAGATTCAACTTTGAATTTTTAAATAATCACTCCAATATTTCTTCCTTTACCTTCTTTCATTTTTGGCTGACATTTTCAACTTGGGATTAATTAGTTTTCTGTCTTCAAATTTTATTAAATTGTACTTAGAAGTAGCAATTTCTGAGTGGCAATGCTGTCTGACCTGTAATTCCTTAAGATCAGGCCTAAGTCCACCATAGAGCATTAAAATAGGGATGGAAATATGATGCTAATGCTGCCTAACAGTATAAGAGGTGCAACAAGGGCAGGTATTTCTTTAAAAATCCTGCCACAAATAACTTAAATATTTTCCTCTTTCAAACAAAATTTTTCTGTTTCTAAAAAATGAAGTTTGAAGGTTCAGTTAAACAGCTATTTGCTTAACACTGAGCACTAAATTAAGCACAGAAAAATCTGTTTTGGTCTTCTATAGTCCAGAATGTTTGAAAAGTGACCAGCAGAATCTCTCAACATTCTCTGATGCTGTCATGCTTTATAGCAAACAGCACTGTTTAAAAGGTTCTGGACTTCACAGATTCTTGTAATCCTTCTTCTGTACTTTCATGACATTGTGAAGGTCTGTTTTATTTGTCTTTCTATCTGCAAGATCTTGAAATTGATATTTAGGAATTATTTTACTTGTTGAGATAGCTGGGATGAATTTGACCTCTAGTTTGACAGGCTTCATTTGGCTAAAGTATGGGATATGCTTATGGTTCTTCAGTTGGAGTTAAAAAAGTCATAGGAAGCTCCACAGCTGCATTGAAGAATTTCAATAAATGTGAAAATGAGTTTGAAAACAAAACATGCAAGAATAAGAGCAGTGCCCATTTTCAGCTTTTAACTGTAGTCCTCTGCACAGAAGCTTGAATTTCTACAGACCAGGAGAATTAACAGCTGTTTTTATTTCCTAATTATAATGTAACCACCCAGGAGATAGTAGAAAATCTGGGTGCATCTTTTGTTTACAGACTTATGATTCCTGATTTCCATGGATGTTCTTAATTTTTAAGAAAGCAGATACATATATATATATCTATCTTATAAAAAAATTAGCAGGAATTTCTCTCATTGAAAGTCCAAAATGGACTTATTATTGACCTGAGTGAAGGGAAATTCATTTCCCTTGATTAACAGAACCACCATTACTGTTATGGTGCAGAAGACAGTAATTAAAATATAGTTAATATAAGCCACCCTAATTTTGAAGCTGCCTCAGTTTGCAGCCTGGGGGTAAGCCAAGTAATTAAGTTTGGCTGGAGCCCTGAAGGGAAGATACATCTTACTAGCTAAAACCCAAAATGGTTTGGACAGTACTGGCACAGCAGAAGGCTCCCATGAGCTCCCAGAGCACTGTTTGTGGCCCTTAGTGGACTGCTCTAAGTGATGTTAATTCATGAAATGCTGGAGTTGAGGGTTTTACCTGTCATTCTCCAGGATGTCCAGCCCATCCCACAAAAGCAATGTCTCTGCATTCAAGAACCTGGCAGTTGAGGTGACTCTGATTGCAAAACCACCCAACTTGTAGCAAGATTAGGCAATAAAAAGGAGTCATTTAAGCAGCAATTTGAGTGATCTGTGGATGGACTAGGAATGGGAGACAGAGGAATATGAGTAGATAGGGTAAAGCTGGCCTTGGGAATGACCACTTCTGTGGTAAAACGAGCACATGATTCTAATTTCACAGGAAGCTGCAGGAAGTACCCATATCTGAGGCTAAATTTTGTGGAACTTGATATTTACAGGGAAGATAAAAACAGGACAAAAACATTCACACTTCCAAAAATGTGCAGATATATCCTCAAGGACTGCAAGAGTTTGAGTGAACATTTCCAGTGTGACTGTCAGTGTCAGTCCCATTATTTTAGTTCTGCCTGTAGCTTCCAGTGTTTCCTGTACCATAGCTAGGATGCAACATATTGTGGAAATATATGTGCTGATACATTCCTCATTTACTGACTGTTGCAAATTCAAGAGTCTGCACCGATAATTATCATCCCTAATAACATCAGCAGAGTTGTGTATCAGAGATTTTTTCAGACTCCAGAAGACATCATGGTATTAGCAGAACAGCGTAGGCTACTCATTTCTTTAGAATCCCTATAGTTTAGTACTATTTTCACCACAGTTTTGTTCAGCACTCCATTTGCAATATTGTGTTAGGTGGTGTGAAACACCATGTCTTCTAACTGAAACCAGTTAACACATCTGATGTGAAGAATCTAAGAGGATGCTTGTTGAAGAAAAACTTGTCTCAGGCCTTTTCTTTCTGGTGAAAAAGAACAGAAATAAACTGTCTTCCTGGGCAACAAGTCTTCTCAATAAAAGAACTTCTGTTGCCTATGAACACATTTGAGGTTTTGCTGAGAGAATTTTGGCTGCCACATTTCTCTGTACTCAATGTGCTGTTAGTAAGATACTTTGTTAAAAAGTTCTTTGGGGCACTGCCCTTGAAGAACTATGATACAGAACCAAATTCTGTTTTATTTGTGTGATATGGAAAAGCAACCTGTTCATGTTCACCATGATTTTATATTTATTTATTTTTAATATATTTGTAGGATAATTATCTGTGACATGATTGATAAATTCAAAACTGAAAGAATGGTTGCATGGAGCAGGGAAGGGACAGGCTTGTCTGCCAGGGTTTCACTGAACTGCAGGCAGCTCTCAGACTGATCCTACCAGAGAAAGAATTCCGTGTACATTGTGGTGATAAAAATGAATAGTATAAGGAAGAAAAATCATGTCCAAATATACTCTACAGTTTAAAATTAAGTGTAAATTTACTGTCTGGTGTTTAGCTCCATGCTAAATAATGGCTGCTATCTCTATTGATTTGAGGAATAACTTAAAGAATACTTCCAAACCTGAGTCAGACTCCAGCTGTACTCAGAGTGAAAGTGATAGGATGATAGGATATGTCGGTTACAGACTTAGCACATCTGCTGTTTTTTTGAGCTTTTCAAAGGATCTTGAACTCATGTAGCTTTGTCCATTACACTTTGAAACTCCAAAAGCATGGACTGGGGAATGTGTGTGTTTTCATAGTACATGTTTTTCTTGCGACTGGGATTATTATTTTGCAAAACAATTTCCACCCTCAAAATTCTCCAGTAAATTCATGGAACTACAAATTCACGTTATGTTTTTAATATCTCTGTGCACCACCTGTGAAGGCTGAATGGATGGTCTGTGGTATGCAGAACACAGAGAACTGGTGCTGCAAATGCTTTTGATCCTTGGGCAAAGTGGGAAGCCACATAAGGAATACTCAATCAAGGCATAAGGTTACCTAAAAAATACTTTCTCAATAGCAGAGCTTTAACTTACGAAAAACGTTTAGAATATCCACAGGGAAAATCTTTGGTTCTTCAGTTTCATATTTAGATTACTGTAGCTGGAAGTTAATTAGCCCTGCTAGCCTTTTTCTTTTGGGCTAATTAGTAAGAAAACTGAATATAAAAAGTCAAAGTCATTTTAAGAGAAAGAACTTCAGCATTTTGTACCGAGCAGTCCCTTTGGAGGATATTATCTTCATAATGACCATAGGATGCTCTCCATTCTGACAGAATGTAGTTCTACAGTCTCTGGACTCATTTAGACGACATCTTAGTCATTAATGATTTCAGGCCTAGCTGCTTGCAATTGCCAGATGAAACCACATGACATGTTGTTTAATTATGCAATGATCAGCAGCCTTTACATTTTAATTAGGGAGCCACTGTAATGAAGCCGTCCCACTTTACATATGGCTCCTTGGGCTGAAAGGTTGTCTTTACTAATTGGTTGTTTGGAAATGTAATTTTGACACAGCAATACAGGTAGACTTGTCTTCACTTCTAATGTGTTTCCTGATCTCTTTTTTTGACTTAGCTAATTAGTGCTAATAATTTAAAAGCTGCATGGCATTCCAAAACTCCTGCTGTTTACTATGTGTATGGTAGTTTTGTTAACAGATTTTAGTACTGTTATACATGGTGACATAATGCTAGTTCCTGCTCACAATTTTCTTTGGTTTTGTAAGATCACAGGGACTTTAGCATCAAGCTATCCTTTCAGTTAGCTGTGTGTGAAACAGATTCTTGATGCAAGGAGTTTAAAGAACTATAATTTAATAACCATTTTGAGTACTCTTTAGAGACTACTTGCATTGGAAAATGCATGATCTTTTGAGTTTAAGTTTTTCAATGATTAATTCATGAATATATCTGCAAGAATGCCAAGGTCTCCAAAATGATGAAAGCTTATCCTTTCACTGCTGTTTGTTTTCATTTCAAATCAAAGCTGTCTTGTTTGTTTGTTTACTTTTAAAAATAATAGTCTGTTCTTTCCACTCGGTTTTTGATAAAATTTTGACAAGTAAAAAAATTAATTTACATTAAAGAATCAAATAGGTAAAATTTCCATCTCTCCCTGTATTATATTGTGTGATATGATAAGCACAAACATTCCAACCTGTTCCACCAATCCAGCCCACATGCTATGTCTCTTTCCTAGTTGGTGCTTCATTTTATTTATAACAACAAAGTAGACTGTGTTCATTTGAGTTCCTCTCAGGGATGGCTGTTTATGAGGATCCTAGCTCAAAAATATTTGTCTCTGTGTCCTTTCTCCCTTAAAGCTATTTTTGAGTACATCCAGTTGGAAAAATATAAGTTGCTTCAGTTAGTCAAGAGACTCAGCAGGAGCATTCCAGGCAAACGTTACTGCTGCTCACTTGTTAGAGCTCTCGTCTGGTCAGACTAACATTGATTAAATCCAGGGTTACTTTCACATGACACTCCCAAACCTTTTACCATCCTTCCCAGAGCACTCCTTAGGTTTTCTATTCAGCAGCTTCTGACAGCCACACAGGCTTTAGATCTGTATGAGTTCTCTAAAAATATTGTTTCATTTCAAAGATTTCCTGTGCATTTCAGAAAATCAATCCCATGGTACTCATCTGTTACTAATGTAAAGGTGTTAGAGTGGGGACGTATTGTACTGTGTATTTTTATTTTTATTTTGCCTACCAAAACAAAGACTTGAGAATGATGAAATAACTTTGCAACACTGATAAAAAATGTTAACAATCTCTCAACTGTTAGAACACTAACAACAGCTCGCACCACCTGCTATCTGACAGTCAAATAATTTTGTCTCCTGTGTCACAGATATTTATGTGCATCACTATTGTATCTTCAGCTAAGCCATCCAGATTCCTTAATAATATTTGTAGGAGGTAGAAAGTTATCTTGATAATTACTTCCTCTGCTAAATACTTTTTTTGTATAACTTTTTTTTTATTGGTAACTTGGCTTGGCATATACCACTAGGGTACTAGAACTCTATGGGTGTTGTTAAAATAACACAATATCAAGAAATCCTTCTGATAAAAATACTGACTATTTAATAATTACTAGATGAGATACATAAGGACTGATGTTTTAGCAAGTTTACTTTTTCCATGATTGCTATCAAATTTTTTATAGTTACTTACAAAAACCTGCTCTAGTATCAAGAACTGTAGATAATTCTTACATGCCCAAAACTATTTCCTCATTTTCTTCAGAGTAAATACTGGATTCTGATCATTACACAGGAGTTAGAATGAAAAATTTCACTGATATTAAAGTTAGCTGGCATTTCTGGAAAAGACTGATCATCAAGACAGTTGAGCTGGACATGAGAAGTAGACACATCTATCAGAATGTATTTGGCCAATAAGATTCCATTGTCTCCAGCCAAAGCTTTGGCTTTCAGCCAAATTAGTTTTGTTGTGTTTATATAGAATGGACACAGGCCACAAAAGATAATAAGGTGCAAAAAATGAATATGAAGCATATGAGGTGGTAAGGAGCATTTTGTGGTGCATCTACTGCTCATTTCTGAACTTCTTTATTTGTGTCATTTCTAAACCTCACATTTATGCTTGAGCAATTGGATGTGACTATGCATGGTTTTCTGGTTACTTCACATCCAGCAATCAGGACATCATCCTTCATGATGCTGAGTGGTTTTCCTTTATTCCCCATAGCAAGTGAGTCATTGTTTCATCTTTACCCTGGTAGCAATGTCTAATTTTATTGAGTACTTGTGTAGGCTAAGTTAGAAAAACTCCAGAATAGGCAGCAGGACCATCTGCATGCTTTGGACTTTACCAACTCAAGGCTTGTACGTGCTCAAGAAATCTCTAATGGGACAATCAAGCACTTGCTTCTGATCCAAATGGAGTCTTTAAAAGGAAATTGCTTTTGCAATTGTGAAGTTGCTCACACCTCATTTGGAATGCACTACATACAGACATCTCTTGTTAACTGCCTCCTGCCAGGGGACTCCTGTGACACACTGACACATTTACACATTGATGATCTGAGGGAAAAGAAAAACTTCATGTCATTTCAATAAACCAATACAAATCAGCTCATGCTAACATGAAATGAAATCTATTGTGCTTCTGGTTTTGTAGGTTGAAATTTTTTTGATGAGAAAAAAATCTCTGTGAAATTTGTTTCTGTTGATCATAAATACTTTTGAAAAATGCTCTCTTGATCATCCATGTTCACTTTCTGTTGTATTTTTGATGTTCTTTAAACATTTATTTGGAATTTAGAGAGCTTTTAGTGAGTTGGTCTTTTAAAAATGTGGTTATCACAGGGTGCTGAAAAGAAGATAGCAATGTGAATAAATATGGCCACTTTATTTTCTCAAACATGTCAATGTCAAACATGTTTGATATAAGCCTACATTTATTTACCCTGGTAAATTTGGACTCTTTTTTTCAGCTTTCTAGCTTTTCCGCTTGATGTTTCCAAAACATTTAAAACGAGAGGCCCAAAGATGAAGACCATTACATTTGCATGGAAAATTGAATATCAAATATAAATAATAGCTGGATGTTTCAGTAATGTGAAGGTCTTGGAAGACTGATCATGCAAAGAACAATCTTTGCCAAAGAGCCCTCAAGTGATAAGCAGTTTCTGGAATGATAAGAACCACCGTTTGCATGATGGAGAGATGAGCATTTGATCAGCATGTTTCCCATGTCATGCCTATAGATTTCCATAATCCCTATAGATTTCCATAACAGGGTTTTTTCTTGGGTTTTCTGGTCTTTGAATACATAATTTAGTTAGAGTTTTCTAGAATGTATTTGACACTTCTTAAAGCTTTATAATCACTGCTCATTAACTGTTTACTAATGCAGAAGTACTCTTTCTTTTATTAAGTTGAACAATGCCAAAACAGGGCTTTTTAAAGCTTAAATGTAGCTTAAATGTAGCATTCTTGTTTCATGTAGCATTTTTGTGAGAGAAATTAAGAAATTTAGTATTTATGTCATATATGCAGATATATTTAAAGTTTAGGATGAGTTCAGTGGAACTGCCCAGGAGATGCACTTGGCTTTACTTATCATATTATATAAACCCAGGACTTAGATTTATATGTCTTCTGAGGCAAGGATGGTGCATACACAGTTCTGACTTCTACAACATGAAGGATTCTTGTGTTGTCAGTAAAATTATATGCAGTGGTTAAGAGTGGAAAAGAACAGGTCAGCATTCAGGCAGTTTCTTTCCATTCTGCATTATGGCAGATTACTTACTGCAATGTCTGATAAGTAGGTGTCACATAACCTGTGACACCTTATTATCACGTAACTGATACCAGATTTTTATTGTAAATCCTTGGAAAAAGAGAGGAAAAACCCCACAATCAGAGACAGGCAAGCACACATCAGGTATTTAGATGAAGTAGATAAAGGTACTCAAATCATTAGCTGGTGATTTGCTGATAATTATGTGTGCATTTCAGGTTTGTAACTCTATTTGCCAGAATAGATTTAAGTAAGATACTTTTGCATTCAAAGTAACTATCTAAATTAAAAATATGTTGCCAAAATTTTAGTGGTTGCATTAGGATTTTTATGTTCCTGAATTTTAATAGTGCTATATCAGCATAGCTGGTAAAATACCTGAGAAGCATGAACAGGATTATTGTTCCCTATGGTCGGCTCAAAATATTAAGTATTCAGCCTATATCTTATTTGTGCATTGCACAGCACTATCTGGCATCAGAACAAGATTTGATTTGTTTGTGTGGGATGGGGATACCTCCTATAAATGCTTAGCAAAGGACTAAACTGGAGTCTGCCAGCACCAGTGGGAGCAATTCTGTGGATTGAGTTTGGAACCAGGGCCCAAGTACACTCAGGTGGTCATAGGGGATCCAGGTCTGTGTGTGCAGCCAGGTGAACTGAGGAATGCCACCAGAACAGGAGCCAGAAATGTTTGCCTCATGCAGAAGTGCAGGTTCCAGAGCCCACATCCCTCTGATGGGATGTGTCCACCACGTCTGGCAGAAAACTTGCTGCCCAGCAAGGCTGAGAGAATGGGAGGTTCCTGTGGCCTAAAGCAACTGGTCAAGCAGCTGGGTAGAGAGAACAATAAAGCCTGACATTGACTGGGAACTACAATGAATGGTTCTTGGTCATACTGAGCCTCTTTCTCCAATCTGTTTCTCTCCTTTTTACCAGATAAAGCAGAATATTTGATAATATACAAGATTTTTCTCAGGGTATTAAATATATGCTTCACAGCAGATAAGGCATTAGTATGATAAAACAACCAGTGGGGTATGTTTTGCTAACTACTGCAACTAATGAATTAAAAAAAAATGTTTTTAAACTAATTTAAAGTAATATCTCTCTTACTGCTTAAAGTGATTAGTATCTTTTAAAAGATAATTAATGGCAACATCACCTACTGTATATCCTTAAATATATATATGATATGACTTCTCTCTTATTTGGGGAACATGAATTGTAAATATTAAGCCTAAATGTTAAAAAGAACTGATAACAGTCATAACAATATGAGCCCAAGGAATCCCACAGCATTTTATGGCTTATCATTACTTGATTGGATTCAGCCTGTAATGGAATTCCCCATGCAGTTTCTACAAGATTTCTAAATATCTCACACTAAGTTCCATCTTTTAAAAATGGTTTTCCATTTTTTTTTTTTTTTTTTTTGCTGTAGTACACAACCGAAAGGCTTCATGGTTGCTATATTGTGTTAGTATGAGCTGGTGCACTGAAGTCATGAAGAGTGATTTTCCTACATTCTGGGCTACCTACATTTTTATTTATCCACCAAGCAAACATTCATCCCCATCACATGAGTATGAGTTTTTGCTGTATCACTGTTTTCCAAACAGAGAGGAGAAATGCAAGCACATTAAGTGTATCTCTGCAGAGAGAACCATTGCAGAGCAGGGTCCTGGATTGGCACCCCCAAGCCTGTGCCAGAGCCCAGGGCAGTAGGAAGCTCAAGGCAGGGTTTAGTGGCTTCAGTGGCTGCTGCTTCAGTCTTTGCTCTCAGATCCTTGTGGATTTCCATGCCAGTGCAAGGCAGCAGCAGCACAGCCCCACCTCATTACATCCTTGCTACACATTCACAGTGACTTCTAACTCAGCCTTTTTTTTGTAACAGAAAACAAAGCACAAAGTTTGCATCCACATCTCATAAACTGGTGCCTGGATCACTTGTTTCTCCCCTTAAAAATATCTGAAAGTTACAGCATATTCACCATGGGGTTCAAATATTCTTCAGAACCAACAATGAGCCCTGCAGATCTGTCTGCTGAATGCTTGAGGGAGATCAGCTTTCAATTCCATCTTACATGCTCGTCCACAAAAATATTGGGAAATCTTAGGGATTAAGTCTCTGACAGGTGGTTAAATTCTGCCTTTTGTTGTTTTACAGAAGTAAGTCTGACAACGAATAGCTGTGGAAGTATTTATTTATTGTGTAAAGAGAACGGGATAAGAATTAGCATTGGAACTACCTTGAAAGTTATAGAGACACCTTGCATATTTTCAGTTTGGACTAAGAAAGATGCCTCCCATTACAGAACTGACCTTGGTGTATCTCAGAATGAACATGGTGGGGGTCATTTATACAAAGAAAGCTTTTGGCCATCAGGATAAAAACAAATTAATAGAAAAGCCCCTTCTAATAGATCAGGATACTCTGTTGGAGAGTCCTTGTACTGCAAGATCTGTGTGGTGCCCTGAAAATTAAAATTCCAATCTGTTACTCATAAGAAGAATCTGCTGCTGGTAAAAAGAGCACTCCTTTTTGTTTCTTCATATGAATTACTGAATGTTAACTACAATTCTCATTATCTAGCTCCCTTTTTTAAACTCTTGCGCATACCAGCTTGTATTAAATTGGTTTTTTACCAACTGGGTGTGGTGAAAAAGCACCAGCTAACAAGTGTGGTCACCAAAGGTTGTTTTTTACTGTTTGAAGCTGTTAGTTACATAGGTAATTACATCTCAGCTATTTGGGACAGTTGACTTCATGTTAATCCAATTAAATATTTTAAGCTGTGACTTTATTTAAATAACATTTTTTTCCAGCACAGCTGCCCCTGAGTTTGACAAAATAATTTTACTGCATGGTGAACTTTGCTAGTACAGAGAATAGCTAGACAAGCTAATTTGAGAAAATTCAATATTTATTTTAAGAAATATATTTTTGTTAATATTTTATTTTTCCTGCTTTATACTTTCCTAATTTCATGTGTGATTTATATCAGCTAATATATGTCCTTGCTGCTACATTCTAACAAGACAATATAGTAGTTGATTAAAAATAAAAGAAGTGAAATAATTTTAACACTTGTAAACACATGAAAATAAAACATTTATATTACTTATTATTTAGCTATTATATTGCTGACATTTATTACAAAAAAGGTATTTTGCAGAGATATAAAAAATTGTGAAACTGACCCTTCACAAATGTACTTTCACAGGAAGCGAAAAAATAGGCAGGAAAAAGGTCAAAAGTTAAAATTTAGTAAGAAAACAAGATTCTGAGTTTTAACTGGCTCCTAGATGTTTTTGAAAATAGGAAGTAATTGCTATTGATGCCCTTGTGGATGTGATCTCAGCTGTCCCTACAGCAGATCTCACACCCTGATTCATGGGGACCATGCCCACCGAGGGAGCTCTGAGTTTGGCAGTGGCTCTTCCCGCAGGACAGAGCAGTTTGCTCCTCGTGCCCTTTGAAAACCACTAATGCTGACCAAAACACACTGAACTGCTGGTTCACTGTAGCACAGGGAAGGGGCAAAAGCCAAACCTTGCTTTTTCCACAAGCTTTAAGTTTAATTTTACAAGCTATTGTTGGAGTAAGGAAAAAAATTAAACTTGAAATTTAGTCTTACTTCTTGGAAGTGAATTTTTAATAGGATGTTCTCCATAGGACAAGTTTAGTGTGAGTTCCTAGGTTTATTTCTTTCTGCAAACATGGATTTTACTTGCCTGGCAAAAGATATTTTTTCACTTGTGTGCCACTGCAGGTTATTTAATAAATTACCTAATTTACATATGCAAAAATATTAAATTAAAAAGTCCCTTACAGTGACAGGTACAGGTGAGTTACAGAGATGTTTAAAAGTAGCATATATTTGAAACAGAGGTGAAATTTTTAGAACTCAAGTCCATGTTAAAGAGAAGGTACGTTCTGCAGATTGGTTCAGGTAGAGAACTGAAGGAATTAATCTATTTTTACAGAGTTTGAAAAGAAGAGCAACAGACCAACCTTTGGTTGGACCTTTTCTAGCCTTAACAATTCTGTATTTCTATGGCATTCTAAAGTAAAACAAGGTAATTAGAACTATCCATAGAAAAATGCCACAGCTCATCCCCATTTGTTAAAGAAGCTATTAAAATCAAAGTTTGAAATGTGCTGGACTGTCTTTTAAAAGATATTTTGAATTCTGGTTGAGTGAATCATTTGAGCCTATGCTTTATTTTAAGTAAATTCTTAAACTTAAGTAAATTCCTCTAACGTATTGCTGAATGGGAATGACCCAACAAATATACTATTATTGTTTGTTTGTTTGTTTTTCCTAATCAGAACCTCATTGTTCTTTTAATTTTTATTACTTTCTGAATGTAATATTTTTCCATTTTTATAAAAAATTCAAATGAGAAGCTTCAGCAGAAACCATATTGTTTCTGCATTTCTCAATCAATGTCAGAGCTATTTGCTGAATAATATTTTAAAGAAAATGGGCATTTTTCTAACAAATATTTCTTGTGGTTCTTCAACAGTTCAGAGGACTGCTTTTGCTGGGTTAGTTGACTTAATGGTTTAGCACATCTCTAGCAATAAACAAGCATGTTGGGCATGTTGTTTGATGAACTTCAAAGATTTAAGCACTCAACTTTAATTACTGATGGTTTTAGCAACAGCACAATAACGATGGACTCCTGCTTCACTAAATCAAAGAAATGTGACTGAGGGACTTCTGATCCAATTGTTCTCATTTAGTTCAGCTCTCACAAACGTGGCTGTAAAATATCGTTGTGGCTTGAGTTGACATGAAACGCAATTGACATCAATCAAATAAATAAAAAAATTGTGAGAATCAATACATGACACAAACCTGGTAGTTCCAGCTGCTTAATCAACTGCACATATTTGTGTTTCGTTTCCCTCCTGCCACTTTTTCTCTCCAAATTCTACTTTATTTTTTTTAAGCACTTGTCATCTGCAACCTAGTAAAGCTTAGCAGCTGCTGAGATGAAAAGATCAATATTTTCCAATCAGGGTGATCTGAAAGACACCATTACTATAGAGCATTTAAGTGCAATTGTTACTGAGAAAAGCCCTGTACCTTTTAGTTGTTCAGTGATAATAACAATCTTTTGTCTGCCTGCTGATACAATTGTGCACACTATATTAAATAGTTATGATTGTGTGGCTTGTCAGCATTCCAAGGTTTTGCCAGAGACCCGGCCATATGAACTCATTCAGAGAAGCAGGGCAGGTTTAATGGGCAAGTTGGATGAAGCATGAAGCCAGCTGGTGTCAGCTGCCTCTTAACAATTGTAATATGTATCAATCACTCAGCATGAATTTTTTTCATTGGTATATTTTTGATCTTTGAGGTCTTATACCAATAAAACATAATTACTGGGATTTAAAGGGGCAGCATTATTTAGAGGGAGGAGATGAAATATTGCTTGAATGGATAGTCTTCAGTATTGCCACCTCTGTTGATAGGAAGATAATTCAAAGGAAACTGATAGAACCAAAAAGAGCTTCTTCTCATTGGATTCAGCAGAGAGAGAATCCAGTGCATGGTTTCTACAAGGACTGTGGGGTTCTAAAGGACATACTTTAATTTTTTTTAAAGCCAGGTAACCAGGTTAGAAAACTGGTTTAAAATACCCAACAGATTATCTTGGAATTATCAGATCACCAGATTTCTAAGAATACTGACTAATATAATGGCAGAAATTTATTTTTCTGTACTATAAATCTGACATCAATACTTTATGTCTGATATGGATAGCTTAACAAAACTTTTATGTTTAATGTGAGATTGTACAAAAGGCAAAGCAACATCAGCAATGAAGCTGAACTGAATATTGTTCCACCATTACTTGTATTGACTATGTTGTAATCTATCAAAACAAATGTCAGCCATGTCAAAACAAAAAAATCCTTCCTGAAATCTTGTCTGAACTTCCTTCATCAAAAATCAGCCACAAACTACCCCATGTACTGTAAAAGGTGTGATTTAGTCCAGGCAAGATGCTCAGAATTTTTCTATTGCTGTGTTGAAGGCAAAGAAGAGGAGGAGACAAAAATGTTGTAGCCAATTATCTAAAATGGTACAATTGGTGCATTCTAAGCTTGATGGGCTCATTAAGCATTAAAACTCCTTGACATTTCCCTGTTGTACTGATAAATAGAAATTAACAGTTTGCATTTTATATTTTTCTAAATTGTATGTCTTTTTGGCTTCTTCATCTGTCATGTTTTACATGTTTAATTTTGCATCTATTTCATTAAAAAATTCAACACTAAAGATTCTTTGCTCTTCTTCTAATTATCCTCCTTTAAAAAACTCCTAGTTTTGTATCAATGATATTGTTTGGTTTTATAGTGTAATAGTTAATGCTCATTGTTAAATTGCCAAAAGGATATAGGCTAATTTAGCATGTTGTGGCTGCTTGGTGAAAATGCCATCATTAGTGATCCATGAGTTGCAAAGAAAAATAGAAAAGGAAGAAGGGCAACAGCCTCCTAAACACCCCAAATGATTTTTAGAAGTCCATTTTTATTAAGAGAGTTTTGAATGGAACCCTCCTTGACATAATTAAATACATTAAATCATCATCTTTAAATGGAATTACGACTGCATTGATTTAATAAATAGGAAAGAACAAAAGGCAGATTGTGAATGAGATAGTGTTAGACTTTTTACACTAACGAAATTAACCTCAGGATTACCTTTCTGTACTATTCCCAGTTCAGAAAAATATCCACCTGGATTGGATATTAGTGGCATGAACTGATAAAAAAGACCCTCACGTTTTTTCCTTTTTTTTTTTACATTTCCATTCATAACAAATTTGTTCAGAAATCCCCTTTTGAATTTTCAATTGTGTTCTCTCTCTCTCTCTTAAGAGCAAAGCTCCTGATAAATCCTTATTTTCTCTAGGTTTTACAGGTCAGCAGCAGGCTCTGTACACTGACCTTGACTGCCTGACCACTCACTGCCCCCCTGAAGGGTCTGAGTGCACCCTGCAGAGGTAACAGGGCAGGCAGGAGAGGGGTCTGGAGTGAGCTAATGGACTTGAGCCTGGTGCTTTCCCTAAGTAAACTTTTGTCTTCTTTGTTTGCCAACACCCAAATCAATAATCAAATATTTATGTTACTGGCAGTAAATTAATTTGTTCTGACTTTAAGAGAGGTTTACCTTTAGCCATCTTTTTTGACATATTACAATATTCAGCTAGATAAATGTGTGGTGCTGCAATTTTTTTTTTCTCATCTAGCACAAAAAGTAACTTTAAAAATCTCTGTTAATTATAATACCCTTTTTTACAGTTCTGGCAGTCTAACGGGACTTATGGCCATGATTAGCATGATTAGCTCTCATGCTGGATAGACTGGAGTAGCCAGTGAAGTGCTGCAGAACTGCAGAGGTTCTGTTCCCACACTTTATTAGTTGTTCCCATGCTGAGGGCCTTAGGCTGACTTTATATTCCCTATATTCTACCACAGATGATTTAACCAGCTCACATGATTGCTCTCATTCAGGTGTGTGGAGCTGCCAGTGATTGTTCAGTTCCAACACTTATGTGAGACACTAACAAAGCTTCCATGAGCACTGTCAGGGTTACTCCTCGTGCACTTTGCAAACCCTCAATACTCCTGCAGCAACATGAGCTCCTGTAAATGACAACAAGGCCCACAGCCATGTTCTGTCTCATTATGAAATGACAGGGCTGTGGGCTGACATGAACTAGTCTTTATGAAAATGGGGGCAGGTGGCTGAATAAAAGCCTTGCAAAATGTTTTTATTCACTGTTTTAGAGGCTTCAATAAGTGTTAAATCACAAGGAAAAAAAAAAACAAACGAACAAACCACTTGCTGCATTATTTATTTTGAACGGGTGTAATTTTTTATCCTTTAAAAATCTATTGGTCTATCATAATGCCTATTGCTACAGCTTTGTCTGTGGTGATTTATCACTATGTTCTTTGCATTGTCATAGGCATATTTGGCATCACTAACGTGATTTTAAACTTCAGATGGTAGAGTTTGGTACCGTGGTCATACCAGTAACAAATGGTCTGTACTAAATGGATTCATTTCTGTATGGTGTGAATTTCTGTATGGTCCCTCTCCCTCTCCCTCTCCCTCTCCCTCTCCCTCTCCCTCTCCCTCTCCCTCTCCCTCTCCCTCTCCCTCTCCCTCTCCCTCTCCCTCTCCCTCTCCCTCTCCCTCTCCCTCTCCCTCTTTATTCCCCTTCATTCCCTGCAACGTCTCTTTCTCTCACCCACTCCCCCTGTTTGCCTCCTTCCCCTGGTGCAAAACATCCACCTTTTACATTATGGTAATTCTATTTATCTCCTTGGAAGTTGTCCCAACCTACCTTACATTCCACTTAAAAAAAATATAATCTATTATTTCAATCACTTAAAGCACATCATTATGTAGTTTCTATATTTTTCTTGGAAAGATTTTCACCATACGCATGTCAAGGAAAGAGGTTCAAAATACTTACCCACCACGGTGTGTATTTAATAATACAATATATTTCCCTTTTTGCAAAGAGGCTGAAAAGGACCAATCCAGCTCACAGAGTGAAATCTATTCTCATGATACTAAATTTTGATTCTCCTTCCTCACCAACTCAAACTTCAGGTTAATGGACACTCATATTTAGCCAAAAATTCTCTCTAGTAATCATAGAATTGTGAAAAGAAAACATTTGAAGGCGTTTTCTCTGCTTTCCTATTTAAATGATTTTTCCTTAGTGCTGTGTTCTCTTTTTTTACAGTACTATATTCATCTGTCATTCTGCTTAAGCAGTCACTCTTTAGGTCTTGATTACCCTTGCTTTGGGCGATGCCTTCTCTTTTAAATAATATGATGAAAGCAGATCCAGTGAGGCTTACACAATGAGACCTTTAAGGTGCTGCTCAATCCTTTCTGGTCTTGCTGAGACAAAAATTGGTCTCTCAATCACAAACACAGCTGTTATCATGCTTACAAAAAGTATCCTACAATGCAAATACCTAACAACTTGATCAATGCAAGAGACTGGCATTGCTCTTTCTGCTGCTGCTTGATTTGCTATTAAGAGAAATGTTTGTTGGTTCCAGGGAATAAAACCATTTTAAGTGGAAGGCTCACTGCAGTCATTCTGGACAAACATTTTATTGCCTCTCAACACACTCTTGATTAATTTTAACAGAAAAAAGCAAAAAGAAATTAGAATTTTGACTGTGTTTCACTGAAATTGATAATACTCAATATCCATGTGGGCAAGTTGGTTCATGTCCCTCAGTGGAATCTTTGTGACAGTTCTGGGATCTTCAGGCTAAGTTTGTAACCAATAGTGATGGAAACAGGGTAAAGCCCCACAGGTTTGTCACCTAGTTCAGAGTCAAAGCCAACAGCAGTTGTGTGCCTCTCTGAAGCCATTGATGAAAATCTCTAAATGCCTCTTAAATGTGTGTTACACATTGTGAATGGTTCTGAAGCTCTCTTATGTGGCTGAATAAACAATTTAAATGAGTCAACAGGCCAGACTGACCTTCACCACAAGATGGGATGAGGATTCCCAGTTTGTGTTAGCATCTTCTTGGGGTTTGGAACTGGGGTTGTGAAATCCTCAACTGCTTCACATCAAATCCCTCCTGGGAAGTGTCTGCCTGACCAGCAGGGACTCATCACTGGGCCTCCCTTACAGGAGGAATGAGTGTTGCCTGTTTGTGCAAAGATACCAAATCCTTTCCAAAAGTGTTTGCTCCCTTCCTTGTTCTCTTTGGGCACCTATACAGTCCCACTTAGGGTCTAGCTCTTGTGTAATCAGTTTCTGAACAGAAAACACTCATAATGCCTTAATATATCTTTTTGCACTTCTAAACCTTGAAATAAAAAAAGAAAACATTGATGTTCAGAAGTCTATCTAACTCAGTTTAGGCTTGTGGTTAAAATCTATTTATTGGAATGGACTCCGAAGGGGTGGTTGAAATCAGACATTCTTGTAAGTGATCAGTCAATTTTAATGCTTTGATAACTGAATTTATGGAGATAAGATGGGGGATTTGTTTTTTTGCTTGTTTTGTTTAGGGAAAGTTTCAAAGATCTACATAAGCATCATCACTGTGGATTTTTATGTTTTTTTCATGGTGTCATTGACACCAGAAAAAGAAGACAAAAATACATTTGAAACCAGGAAAAAGAAGAGATTAGTACAAGTAGAAAGAAAATATGAAATAATTTTAACAACAGGAATACTGAATAAGGTGAATTCCTTAAATGAAAGAAATTGTATACATTTTACTCTAGTACTTTCTGGGAAATATTTTTAAATTATAAAATGGCAGAAACAATAAGTTGGACCAAGGTTTTTGTGGGAATCGAGATTTTCTGATAGGAAAGTTTCCACATGCAAAGCTAGGCTGGATAGAAATACCAGGATTTTGTCTTAAGTGAAGTTTATAAACCTGCACAGCCATTTCTTTTGTCTTTGCTTTGAGATGCTTGGCCAATATAAATATTGCAAAAATAAAACTTTAATCACAACAGCATAAGACTCCACTGATGGCACCTGCCATCAGTTCCTTACCTGTGTTATCTCTACAGTGGCTTTGGCTTTTAAATAGCTCTTTCATTGGAGAGGAAGGAAAGGTCAGTGATCTCTTATTGTTTGACACCACCGAGGGGTTTCCGGAGACTGGCAGCCAGCAGAACCTTGCAGGAAAGTGCTGGATAGTGCTGCCAGCACAGGCTTGCATAGATCAGCATTTCATTACAGAAATAGCAAATGACTGATGTATTTTCTAGGTCAAGGTGGAACAAGTTAAATAAGGATACTGACAACTTGAGTAGGGGAAGGTGGCTATTGTGTGCAGTATTCCACCAGCTGTGGATGGACAGTAATCCTCTTTTCTTTCATTATATAACAATACCTAAGTATTTCTACCCTGAAACCTATTGTGTGTTTGGATATACCAGAGGAGCTACAAGTACTTCTTTAAAGAACTTTAGATTCTTTATTTAGTCGTGATTTAGGTTTAATCATGATTTAGTCATGATAGAGAGAGAGAGAGATAGGGGAAAAAAAAGCAGTTTTGTAAGAGCTTTAAAGTATTTGCTTTAAAGCTCCCCAAATGTTCTTCATAATCACAGCATCTCATCTGAGCTGGTAGGAATGAAGGTTTCAGGATGCAGCTTAGGAAACTGAAGCTATCAAGAGGAAGAATGGCTTCTAAGGCAACAGAGTGGTGTCTCCAGATCTTTCTGTTTAAAAGGCTCAAAAATAAAGGAAAGCATTGGAAGACCATTCAAAGACTTAAGACAGCCAATTAGTTCCTGTCCTCTAATTATTCTGTTTTATCTATTTCTTTGTTGTTTCACTTTCCTGAAAGTAAGAAAAAATGAAGAGGTTCTGCCATTAAAAAATCATAAGAACAATTTTTGCTGGTAATTTATCAGTTCTGTGCAATGCCAAGCAACATTTAAAGTGGATTTTGGCAACATTTAATGAAAATTATTACCTCTTCAAAAGTATTACACATAATTGCCTTTCTTCTATATCCTTTTGCTCCTCCTCTGTAGAAAGAAGCAGATGAGGTTAAAGTAGCATTTGTTTCTTCAGGATAGCTGTTTGGAGATGTACACTTAGAATTTGCACAATTCAGAGAGAAGTCTGTGTAAGTGTGACATGGACACAAGTGACAGGAGCTGATCCTTTGCATTCAGAATTCTTCTCTCAAGGCTGTTTTAATGCAGAGCAGGTGGCTTGGCAGATAGAGCTCCACCTGGATAAACCATAGGACACCAAAATAGCCCGTTACCTACTGGCATGCAGGAACCACAACAGGAAATTGAGATAAAATAGGAAAACCTTTTTGCTACAAATTCAGAAATTCAGACAGCTCTTCTGCTAAGGTGGACCAAGGAAAATGCTATAAATTTCTTTTTTGGTTTAATAGTGAATGTTTCTTAATTTTCTTTTTTTTTCATTAGTTATTTTTGTATTTAATTTTTTACATTGGTAATCAGTTTTGGATTATCACAAAAACAATTGATGGGCACAAAACTTAGAATATATGTGTGTATTTGTGATTGCAGTGACAGGAGAGCTGCAGTTTTTAATTCTGAGGTCAGAATCCCCATCAGGTAAAATCTGGTGAGGTTATGTTATGCAAACTTGGGTCCTCTTGAATAAATGAAAATAAAAGTTCTTTTTTTAAGTTGAATGTATTTCAAGTTTTAGAAAATCCCATTTTATACTTAGTCTTTACAAAAAATCAGAGTTTTTTCCACAAGACAACTTAGAGTTGTCACCAAGCTGCCAGATAACAAGCTTATATTGTTCAGGAAAATATATTACAATTTTATCTACTTGTACTGTTCAATAAAACATTAGTATCTCAGCATTTTTATTTAACAATAGGCAACCCTAGGCCAGTAATTATGCAACAATTATAATAATAAAAACCGTCCCCTGCTGCTCACCTAGAAACACGAATATATTAAACCAGTACTAACCATCTAAAAGGAAAGCAACAAACTCCACTCATTTTTAATGCCCCTGCAGTGCACCATGGGAAGCTAATAATTCACCCTCTAATTAGTATCCCTTCTGCTGCGGTTGGCGCAAGGACAGACAGAGAGGCATCCGCTTCATTACAAACTTGCCTTGGTAATCTTTACGTGTCTTTCTTCTCTGCAGGTTGAACGCGTGGAACAGGGGCAAATAGAATGTGCAATTAAAAAAGGTTTGCTGGTGCTGCTAGTCTGACCATGCATCCTGAGTCTAATGAGTGCACTAAAAAGTGAAAAAAAAAAAAGCCATTTGAATGTACTCATTCTGTTTTTTGGCTATATTGTAATTCTTCCTTCTTTTCCTTCATTAGTGTCTACACTAGCAGAAAAAAGGGAATACACCAATGGGGTAAAGATTTGATAACTTCTCAGCATACCTGCAATGACAATGTTGTTTAGACTTTGAGTGGTTGGTGAATATTGTAAATCTAGTTTAAGAAAAAGTGAATGACAGTAGGCCTTAATTAATGCCTGAGAAGATTAATTGTTTCAAGGGGAGGGTATCAATTTTAATACATTTCTCTTTTAAAAACCAGAATTATTTTGCCACAGGGCACCACAGGTTTGAAATGTGCAAAGCATTTCTACATAATTTTTAGTACTGTGGTGGTTATAGGGATCATATCATTACAGTGATGCTTTCTTTTAAGTGTCTTGTTTACACATGCACAGTTTATTTGTTCACTAATTTAAGCTTATAGAAAATATTGCATGCCTGAGGATATTTTCAACTTGCCAATACACACCTGATTCTAATTATTATAGAGAAATTTAGCTTTTCACAGTGGCCTGCTGGTGCTGTCAGAAGCAAGGCCAGCAGTGTACTGGGACCTTGTGCTCCAGTTCAAATACAGCTGAAATCAGTCGTGTTATTTCCATTTCATTGCTGTGTAGTGATCTCTGTGAAGCCCATCAGTAAGCACATACCAAAGCTAAATGCAGTGTTGCCTCTTCTGATAATTTTGAGGGTTACTTATTAAAAAATCAGAAGACATGCTCTTCATCCCTATTTAAATCCAGTCCTGCTCTCTGTGAGATTCTGCTTGTGTAATCACTAGGAGAGTTGAATATCATGTCACATTCTTATGTACAGTCAATAGAAAATTTTAAAGCAAATGACTGCAGTAACCCACTTAAATTTTACCTTCTATTTTGATGTATATATGTAATGCTCTCTGAATGAATAAGTAATTAAACTTTTTTTAAAAATATAAATATGTAATTGGAAGAAAGTTAGTGGAACCTCATAATCCTTCCACTTGGATATTATAACCTAAGAGGAGGTGAATACTGGATTATCAGTATGTAAATTACTCATAATACTAAAAATGTTCCTGAATTAGTTTTTAGTTTTATTATTAATTGAAGGAGCCAAAAGTGAAGTGATGGGGTGTTGTCTGTGAAACAAAATAGGATCATCATTTGTTGTTCTCTCCACCTAAAAGAAAGATATTCCAGAGGTTCTTATAGGAGAGTAAAAGGACATATGGTATACTTGTGATAAATAAAAAAATTGTTTGCTTCCATTCATATAGTGCTTCTCTCTTGATCCCAGTTTGTCTTAATTCAAATGTGCACAAATTAAGAAATGAGAAAAGTGGCTCTCTTAGGCTGTGTGTGCACTTGAAAAGGAAGTCCATGCCATTTTAGATTATCCTAGGATTCATGTTGGGAAATAAAAGATCTGGAGGTTGTCCTGATGTAAAATCAAAGAAGAAAAATTTATGGAGAGCTTACAAGTTTTTATCAGTACAGTATCTGTCCAGAGAATAAATGGAGGACTTAATCAAATAGTTCCATAAATTTAGGCTTGGCACTAAATTCACTTCAAATTGTCAAAATTGGATTTGGTTGGCACTCAGTCATAAAAAATTACTTTATAAAGCGTTACTCTCCATTTCTATTATTGAGTATCTCGATAAGAAAATAATTGAATATAAATCAGAAGATGTTGGTTTAGTGCTGCATGAAGGCACACTGTGCATGAATAAGAATGGAAGCAAAACTAAAATCCTAATGATAGTCTCTTCTAAAATAAACATATATTTGTATTAATGACTAAACCACAGGTCACTTGGTTAATTGTTAGTGACATGGTGGATTTAATGGATCTGGTTGTAGCACTAGGACACTTCTATAACTGGCCATTAATCTCAACACAAATGCTTTCTGCCTCTGTCATTATTGCTTATTGATCTGACACACTTGAGCATAACTTCTTTTTATCTTATGAATGGCTTCTCATCCAGTGCTGTGGTGCATTGCATCAGGGTACAGTGTTTTCCATAAAATAATATATTAAGTCTCTATTTTTTGTGCTTGACTAGAAACAACAATGTCTGGACTAGCAAAACTCTGTGGTGGACAGATTCACAAATTTGTCCTTGGCCAGGCCCCAGCTCCCACAAGAAGGAAACCTTTATGGATTAAGGAGTCCATAAGCAAAAGTTATTTTTATTGCCATTTCTTTCAACAAAATCATGCCTGGCTTGCTCACCGTGATGTATTCCCTGTGGAATCTGTTCCTTAATTTCACTTTCCCAGAAAAAGTGTACACTTTGAAAGAGAGAAAACAAATCTACACACAACTTCATGGTTTTTTATTTTGTAACTCCATAGAGTAGTTTTGTGAGTCCATATATCCTGAGTCTCAAATGAGACCTTCTCTGACATCCTGGCCAAGGGGGAAGTTGTGCTCCATTTGTGTTCTGCCTCTCGTGTCACCTTCAAAGTTTAATGCAGGGGAATTCTGCTTGATTTTTTAATGATTGGCAACTTGGGGAATAATCACAATAGTAAATATATTAGAGTTATAAATATTGATAAATATGTTTGTATAGATTCCAGCTTCATAACAGTGATATTTTAATTATATTACTTTATTTATTTTTTTGGCCTTTATTCTCAGAAATACCACTATTCTGCAGAAATTAATCATGTAAATCAAATTAACATTGATAATTTTTAATCTAGAGAATGTGTATTTCTAAGCATTGATCTAGATAAACAGCTTAGAGAAGGTTTTATTTCAAGCCTGGGGTTAAATTTTTAAAATGATTATTGGCTTCTTTCAATTTCTGCTATAAATACAATATTTTTCTCAAGCACACCTCATGTTTCTCTTTGGTGAAAAGTGAGATTTTTCTGAGGAAAAGAAGTAGTCTAGAACTACTTAATGTCTAAATTGATCACTACTTCTAGGAAATTAATTTTGTTTGTTGCCTTGACATGGCAAAAAGCGTAGCTAAGAAGTCCTGGAAACTTGTGAGACAATTTTCTTGTGTGCTGCACCATATTTGAAAGGTCATAGACATTATAAAAGGGGTAAAATCTCCTGCCTCTGCCTCCACCAGCTTTAGAACACAGGCTTGTGCCCACTAAATCACTGACAGCTTTCTCTGCTGGTTTCAATGCAACTGCTTTAGGTTCCTGCTTTCCACAGTGAAACTAAGAATGAACAAACAAAAAAGAAAATGGAATAGTAATTAAAGCAGATAAAAGATAGAATTGTGATATCATTCTTAAGTAGCTTTTTAAAGAGATCTATGCTTTTCATACTGATCCATTTTTCTTCCATCTCTCAGGTCTCAAAAAAATTTGCTTTGTGGTATGTAATATGTAGTAGACATATGAGAAAAAAGATAACTAAAAGTATAATTATTGTTTCTTAAGATAACTTTCAGAAACAAATCTGCAGGAGCAAGCTAACATAATATTATGCTAGATTTTATAAACTATAGCTCCTAAATTCCTCATATATTTTCAAAAATTCTCTAGCATAAAGCACATATTGGCCTAGAACACAGAATTAAAAAGCTTAAACCACTGCATGACACACTGCTGTTTATATTGCTCAAACTTAACCTATAAGGTTGCAGAATATTTAGAACATCTTAGGCTTAGAGTTCTGAAAAGAGAGGAAATACATCCTTAAAATTTTATTATGTAAAAATATTTGCCTAATAATGTGTAATTGAATAGTAACTTTGCCATCACTGTCACACATATTGTCACATACATGGTTCCATTTAAAGGAGTGGAAAATACCAAATGTAAGTGGTGACCACAAAGTTCTGAAGGGCTCTTATAGATAGTGACAATTTCGACATGGGCTTTGTTAAAATTTATTTGTACCTATTTTTGAGCAGTTGTTGTTTGCAACTCTTATTAATAACACATCATTTAGCACACCATGGCCCTTTAGAGGACTACACTGCAAATTACATTTCTTTTCTGACTTGGGCTGCTGTTACTGGGCTGAATATGCTGTGCATGCACAGGATCGAACGATTATTAATAGTTCTAGTCTTTCCTGGGTTGCTAACTGCACAATAATGAAATAAAAGCATCATGGCCAAGATACAAATCAGATGGAAATATCACCTGTGAACTTCTCATTCTAAATTTGTACAAAGCAATTAAAAGCCCCTGTACTTACATATTTCTTTTAGACTGCTCTAATGGTTTGGAGGTAACAAGGTAAGATAGACATTCTGATTAGAAGAGACCAGCACTTCTCAGATCAATAAGAACAGGATGTTCTAATACCTCTGTACTTCTGGATGAGAGACTTTCTTCCACTGATTTTCAGTTTAGAGGTACTCACAGAAATTTATACCTGTAAAATAAGAGGTTTTTTCCCCCCAAATTCTGAAATACGATAAATGTGCCTACAAATAGAGTTGTCCTGCTATATAAATTGCAGTAAAATCCATGTGTCTCCTGTCATATAAACTGTTGAACTTTTGGGCACAGGTATATCCATGCGTATGTGATAAACAGGTGAAGGTTCTTTGATATGCAATGGAAAGAGGGACTTTTTTCATTACTTTAGATACGATAGGTGGATGAATGGGGATTGGGAACTCACAGGTGTGGCATTCACACACAGGTTTTAGACAGTGAAACACTGAACAAACTTCCCATTTAGGGAAAATGAAAATGTTATGATAATTATATAATGGACGAATCATAGTTTAGAATAAAAAGCAGTAAACTTTTATCTGCTTCTCACTTTCCTCTTTCATTGTAGATTATGCTTTCAAGCATAATTCAATTTTGTCAAATGCTTGCTTGTGAATGTTTTTCATTAAATTATTGCATTTGCCTCTCTTTTTATCTAGTCTATTTCTGCTTTTTTCTGATAATTTTTCTTATAATTTGCAAAGTCATTGATGTAGCATCTTTTTCTCAGCTGAAAGAAACAGTTTGAGGAGTTGAATTGTTGTTACAGGATTGCAACAGCATGCTAGCTCTGTCTTGCTCCTTTAGGAGTACTGATGGCTGCTTCTTCTGTGTAGGGTAGTAATTATTCACTAATTTACTTCACTTCATGTTTTCTGCCTCCAACCTTTCCAATCCCTATTATACAGGATGAAAAGAGAGACTTTAAAGTAGTAGTTGCCTAAGGAGAAGGAAGGGTTTTGATGCTATTCCTAAGACAAGCAATGAAGAGCTTGCATTATCTCAGGGCCAGTATCTCAGTATTAATTATTTGAGTATCTGTAAAATAAATTGAGAAGCTGATTTTTTCTATGGAGCTGAGTAGGAAGGTAAGGGATGCTCATCTCTGTACATCTGAGCTTTTTCTATAAAGAATCTGCAGTGCTATTTCTGTAGCACTAGAGCCATGCAGCCCACCACAGGGACATGCCTTTAATGCCAAGTCATTTTGGACTGCTAAGCCTCACATTCTTTCAAATGTGCTTCTCTTCAAACCAGTCCCTACTTCCATGGTCCCACCGTGTTTCGTGCTGTTGGAGAATGTCTGTCAGCCTCTTTAGAGTCTTTCTATGGTTTTTCAGGATCCTGACATGCTCTTTGACCCAGCTGCCTCAACATGCTGCTACTGCTCTCTTGCCTCTCTTCTTTTCTCTAGTCCCGTACAGAATTTGTAGTAGTTGTACAGCCTGTGCCTTGTGTTATGATTTAAAACTCTGATGTGATCTTTAACATAATTACCTCAATTGCAAGAGTTTAAAATAACAAGGATGTAGGATTACTGCAATATTCCCTCGTGCCACCTTGCATGTCCCATAAGGGTTGCTCTCAGAGCAGGTACAAAGGTAGAGCAAGCTCTGTTCTGTCTCTCCTTGCGTCAGCTCTAACATTAGGGCGTGGATGAAACATTTCCAATTTCTCCTAAAGGGCTGCACAGCAGGATACATTGCACCAGCAGTTTGCAGTATGTGTCAAAAGGCTGCAGCATATGCTCTCTCCTCACTGCACTCACCTCCACAAATTTAACTCCAGCAACATTAACAGACGCTGAGCCTGAGATATTGGGACAATGTATTGATACTCAGGAGGGAATCACACTGCAGGCTTTCTTTCCTTCCTGCCTTGTTCACAAAACACTGGAAACAACATGAATCTTACTGTTCAGGGTATTGTAGTTCATGAATGGAAAGCTATTTTCGTGCCTGCAAGAAGCTATGAAAAGTGTTATTCTAAAAAATAATCTGCTGTAAAATTTAAGTAGTGCTCTCTGAAGATGCTGATTTCCCTGTGGCCTCAAGTGGCATATTAACTTTTTAAAAACTATTCCTAATAAACAAAGATTCTTATCTGAGTTTACTTGCTTTGAATTTTATGGAAATGGCAGTTTCTCACTACAATAAACCCAGATCAAAAAGTGTTTTCTTTTGAATTCAAATCAGCCAAATGGGCATCTCTATCTCAGTTCATTTGTGCAACTGATCTTTGGTCTTCAAGCATAGTTGGGAGTTTCATGTGGTAAAAGGGGTGTAACTTGTTTTACACTGAATTATGGATTTATATACAATGTGTGCCAAACAGCCAGAGCCAGAAAAACATCCTCCCCTAAACTGTGGTTAATAAAAATTACTGTCCTTTCCTGGGACTCCAGTTTGACAAGGATCCTTTAAAGATTTCTAGTCCCAGTTGCATTAGATGTTTTTTTTAACTAACTTATTGCACTATCAGCCAATACTTCAGGCAATACTCTACTGCTGTGAACATCATTTCAGTGTGTTCCTTCTACAAAGAAGGACCACAAGATTACTTCAAGAGGATATATTTTGTATAACATATCAATAAGATAGGAATTACATGCAGTATTTAATAATTCATTAATTTTGGTCTATTTGTTGAAATACTGAATGAAAGTAGTTCTTAAGATTTCCCATAAACATCACAATAGAAGATAAGCGTTTTTTTTTTTCTGTTATAGTTACTATTTCCTACAAGCTCTTTTCCTATAATCTGAAGACAATTTCTATAATGAAAAAAATTCTAAGAATGTAGTTTTTTTTGATATTTGGCTGATATTTTAATTTTAATTTTTTTTTTCCATTCATATCAGATTCTTCTGGGAACCTATTATCATTATCATCATTTATGTTATTTAAAAGTTTCCCTGGAAGCTACTATCTAATAAATGTATTTTTTTAATACTTTGAACAGTAAAACTAGTAAGTAAGTTTATTAATCTTTGTCAATCAAGATTAAAAAAAGCTACCAAAACATTTTCAGCCATTGACTGTATATTTTGACAGTATGTGTTAAACAGCTGACTTTTGCCAGCTTACACATTGTAAACACTGGCAATCTTGAAAGGTCCAGCTCTCTCAAAACAGATTTTTTTGAAGAGGAAATATATTGCATGCAGGGTGAAACAATCTGAACTTGCTATGAAGCTGGTGACCCAGAGAGTCATAGCTTGGCTTTCAGATTACTTTGCTTGTGGGCAGTGAAATTACCTTTTTCTTTATCTCAGGTCTTTCCCATACCACACTCAGGTACCTGGCAGTGCCCTTTCATGGGCTGCCCAGTACATGCACAAGGCATCCTGCTTCTTCCTCAGGACTCTGTCTCAACAGCATTTCCTCAATAATCCCTGTAGATTGCAATTTTTTGTCAATTCTGTGTGCCAAAAATTGGAAACAAATCCAATTTTCCCCTCCTCTCTACCTGTGGCAAAATACAGTTCTGTCACTTGCTCAGGTCATAAAATGCAGTTGGTGGATTTACCTGTTAATTTAAACTGCTCTGTACTGCTGTGGTGGTGCAGGGCAGATGTGTAACATCCTGAAACACCCATTCACTTAGCATATGTAAACTAATGACAGAGCTGACAAAGATGTTCTGAAACAATGCACTTGCTTTTTAACTCATGTTGTGTCCATCGGTTTGGCCCAGCTGTTAATGATTTGGGGTTAGAGGGAGTAACACATGGCAAAGAATTAATTTGTTATAAACGAACATAGAGTTTAAAGTTCTGCTTAAGTCTGTCTTAGACCTGCATCTTAATGCTTTCAGGGTCTCTATTACTGAGAAGAATTTTTTGGAACTTATTTAAGTGGGAGTTTATTATATTTGTACTGTAAATGAGCTGTTCTGGAGGAAACCCTTGGAGAATCTCCACCAGAATAGGACACAACAAATACAGCAGCAGCTGCGGCATCAGCATGCTCCTCACACTTTCAGCTAGCAGCTCAATGAAACATTTTGGCAAGGCAGAGGACCCACTGGGTGCCAGATTGGCACTGGTACCTATTGTGTTTTTTTTGCCTTATAGGATTTTTTAAAAAATTGTCCATCTATTTTTATGATACTGCAGCTTGAAATAAGGTGGAAAGGGGGAAAATAATTAATTCTTCTTTAGGGTCTCTTCCCTGTCATGGACTTTTGTCTTTATTCTTCTACCTTCTTCATCATGCTAATTAGGAAAAATATTCAAACACCTGATGTTGAGGACAGTTCCTGGAACACAATGATACATTTTAAGGGAGCAAATTTCCTTAACATTAACATCATAGCTTCTTACATCTGTTTTCAAACAGTCTTTGTTTTCAAACTTAAGTGTTTAAGGCACGCTGATCTCATGCAGTACAGCAGAGAACAGGGCTGCCTTATTTCCAGAACCAGAAGCAAACAGCTGTGCCACTGTGGTGTAATGCTCAGGCTAAGTGGGGGACCTGCTGAGGACAGAGCCTATCAATTCAAGAAAATTGGCAACATAATTGGCAATGCATTACATTTAACATTGTGTAATTGCTAGAAAGGGGATGGAATGGAATTATCTCAGTGAACATTCTGTGCAGTGTCTTGGAGTGACTTCTAGATCTATATATATGGGCTTTCTTTGTTGACAGTTTCAGCAGGAGATGTTCCACATTGAATGTAGTTAGTCTAGGAGCTAAATTTGTGATTAGAATTCCCCTCAGTATCTGTCTTCAGGGGGTGGAAAATATGGCTACCTAATGCAAAGTATGACTACCTGCTCTTTAAGTAGTTCCTAACATGAGCATCCTCTCTAGAGGCTCTGCAGTCACCACCAGTTCCCAATTAACTTTCAGGCTAAGTTCAAGCATATTGGCTTTAACCTGTAAATCCCTAGATGCCTTGGGACTAGGCCAGCTGACACCATTTGTGATATTCCTGCAGGAGTCAACAACAAATCATCATCTTGCCATTTTTTTGCACTAATGTGTCATTTTCTTCAGTCTGCACTGAGCAACAAGATGCTGAACTCCATGTCTTTCAAGTGTGGTGTTCTGTGGGTGTGTTAAATGAATGGTGGCATAAAGGAATAGATAGGCATGCAGATTATGCACAGTTAGAATTAATACAAGCCCTCAATAAATGTAATTAATAAGAGCTCTGGAGAACCTCAGAATAAATAATTTTGTTCACCCTTGACAGCTAGACTGAAAAATTTGCTTGTGACGAATGCAAAAAGATAGAAGTTGCCTCTGCAAAAGATATGAATGTGTTTAAAGTATCTAAACAGTCGATTGTATTTCATGTTATGAGCAGCTATACGCAGAAGTATGTTTCTGGAGAAAAAGAAATGCTAGGTGCCAGCACATTCCTGCCTGGATCAGAACTCCAAAAGATTTGAGCAACAGCTTATTTTTGACAGTTAAACTTGTGTTTCTTTAAGAAGATCAAACCAAGTTTTATATAGCACAGCTGTTTCAGAATTTTAAGTCTTTTCTACAAGTAGAGTTTGACAGTCTTGTTTTGAAAAATGTATTTTAATAATTAATTCCTGTAGTTTCCAAAAACAAAGACACTTGTTTGACTTTATGCATCTCACTGAAGTCAGTGAATTTATGTATATAGAGTTAAACTGCTTACATCTTTATGCCACTGAAGACTTTGATGTTATTTATTGTTTAACAGTTCTGCGGTAAAATTGTCTTCTGAAAACCAAGTGAATGAAATGCAGTGCAGAAATATTTACAAAGGGGAGGGAAAAAAAAATCCTAAATGAATGAGTGCTTATTGGCCACTGAAAATTTCTTAGCAAGATTTAAAACAAGACAGTGATGGTAATTATTATTTGCTGCGCTTTATTTTCTGAATCATAAATTAATCTATAAGCTAAGTAGATCATTACCTCTAATTTTGTATAATCATAGATAAGGAAAAAATATCACTGATGGGAAAGTGTGCCTGTGCAATTATCTGCTTGCTTGCTGTTTACCATGTCTGACTATAAATGTTTTATTTTGCCCTGACCATGTTAGCTTGAGCAGGGAGGTCAGAACCATTAGCAGATTGATCCTTCTCTCCTCCGTTTTATGGCCCAGATCCATTGTTGTTTTCACTCCAATGACTCTTCTATTTCTCTTTCAGTAAAGCTAATTTAAATAAACAAATTTGAGGTTTTCAACTCTGATTTTCCTTTTCTCTCTCTGTAGCTGTCTTTCCTCTGAGCTGTCTTCTGCTCTTCAGATGGCTGTTGCCTCCTGTGAGCTCTTACTGATTTTCAATACTTGTGTTAGTTTTTGTGACTTTTGCTGTTGGGTAAAAGTGTCATATCTTAGATCATCTCTATTAATTTTCGAATAAGAATGTTTCCAAACTCTTTATTCACTTTTCTCTTGTGGTGAGCTATAAATTTTCTTAAGCATCTGAATTCAGCAAGGACGCCCAGTTGTCATTCAACACTCTGTTATTAGCTGCTTTAATTCTTGAGAATCTGCATTTATTTCCACATTTACATGCTTATGTTTTAGTCATTTGTCTTTTACTGTGGCTACAATAAGATAGGAGATACTTTAACACACAATTAATATTTATCCTGGCAAATGTGACTGAATTGCTCATCACTCTTATAACAGTGTTTGATCAAACTGCCAGTCATTCAGCTTATTAGTGTCAGTGTATGTTACTGATTTTTATTGTTCTTCAAGCAGGCTCATTTTCAATTCACTTGCCAGTATCCTTTTGTTTCTGTACTGTAGAAACTTCAGAACTCTTCAGCATCCAGGGTCTTGTTCTGGCCAGCATTTTCTTTCACCACAGGACCCCCTGAGCTCATCCCCCCTTTCCAAATGAAGCAGCAGACAGTGTAATTGCTCCTCTGTCCTGTTTCATGGGACATTATTTCTCCACAAATGCTTACAGTGTCCTCTCAGGAACTGGTAGCAAAGTAGTTGTGTGAAGGTGAACATTTGTGCAGGAACCCTTCCCAGGAGAATGGTTATTCTTCTTGAGAGTACCATGGGAGTGTTTACTTTCCATGCACAAAGGAACAAGCAGCTTGGAGAGAATTGTGTTTAACAGCACCTTTGAAGTAGAGTGCTTCTGATAGAGTAAGTATTAATGAAAGGCAAGAGGATGACAAAATAATGTTAGACAAAAATCCAGATATGGATTTTTGGTAGAAACTGCATGATTCTGGAGGAGTCCATAGAATCCAGTGAAATACATTTTCCATCTTTATGGAGCTACAATGCAGGGACTGTAATACAGAAAGTAAAGGATACAAATGGGATGGAGTTAAGTTCCCATAGCAGCCCTCATAGTGCTGTATGTATAGAAGAATAATACAATGCCACCATATAAATTTGTATTTTCAGTTCTGGTCACCTCATCTCACAAGGAGTATAAAGGGGAAGAAAAGTGGTTCACAGAAATTATAGTAGACATAAGCAAGTGATATTTTAGTGTTATAAACTAGTCAGGCATAAGAAAAAAACCCTTTGAATTTTGTATTTAGTGCAGAATCACAGATGCATATTAGCCCAAGGCCCTGTTTGTGTGTCCAGTGCAAAAGAGCTTCATACACATTGGAAATATTAATAAATCAAATGGGAACAAATATGTGTGGTTGTAATTTTCTGCAAAATAACAGGTGTTGAGTGCATGTATTAAGGCACCTGTTTCATTTGGCTGTTATTTGTCCAGAGATGCTTATTCATGCTAAATTTAGCTAGGCTGTGGCAGAGCATGAGTTCACTTGGGAATGTGAATCTATGAAATATGCTTTCACTGGAGCATGGTGAATAATTTAACTCACTAAATCTCTTTTTCAGCTTGCCATTTAACTGTGAATAGATTTCAATTTTGATTTATTTTGTTCTTCAAGTTATTCAACAAAAGGTTTATGCAAATACATTGCAGCCTAAGGACAGCTCATATATTACCCACAGTGATTACCCACTAGCTTCTGCTGCTGCTGATGGGACTGATTCAGTGCTCATTGGAGTCGTTGTAAAGGCTCCTTACACTTCAGCTACCAAATCCTGCAGATATTTTTTCCATTGACTTCAGTGAGGATGGGATGAAGTTGTTCTCAGCTGTTTTACTCATGGTCTCTGTCTGGTCAGATAGCTCATGTAAAGGGGTTTCTGCTGCTTAACAAGATGACTTGAAAATCTACAGAGAGTCCTTAAAGATTGTCATGAGACCATTCCCTCAAAAGTTGTGCATTTCTTCATGGTATTCTTTCTGGAGAAAAAATTTTGAAACTCATGCAGTCTGCAAGAAGTGATTTAACAGCTACACAATACATTTCTAAATCATTACATATATGTTGTGTATTTACCAATTTACAATGAACTTAAACAAAACCTACTGTGAATTTCTGCATTATATGAAAGGAACACTCTAACATGAAAAGAATTTTTATTAACTGCAATATATGGCAATTAAATAATTTTAAACAGTTATTGATAGTATTGCTTCTAGTATTTTGGAAAGTACCTGGTTTCTTTTCAGCAGTGCAGAGAGTATGGATTTCATTTCTTACACTCCAAAGTCTTATTGGGAAATGTATCTGAATAACAAATATGGGATAACAACTCTCCATTGTATAATTCATGCAGCTAAAGAATTGATGCCCTTTTATAAAATTTCCTTTAATAGCTGTTTTTATTTTTTTTTCCAAGGACATGAAAATGTAAAGATATATCTAAAATAAAATCTCTTGAGATACTTAGGGTTTTTTTTCCCATGTTTATGATTTAAAAGAACAATGTGTTAATTCGGATTCTCTACCATCAATTCTAAGAAAGACCAGAAGATTAATTATGAATCTGATTTTATGATTGCTAGGCCTTACTTAGTTGTTCATAAATTTAGAAAAAATGTACTTCATTGTTTTATTTTTAGCGATTATTGTTGGTTTTTGGTTGCTTAACCAAGTGAAAGATTTAAGTGTGTGCACATTTCTTTAGTCATTTGGCAATTTTTATGGCAGTCAATTCTTTGAATTCTCCCCTGACATGACTGATGATGAAATATTTGCATATAATTCATTTATATGCAGAAGTATCATTTAAGCTATCAATATTATTTTGGTTCACAAAGTCCATAATAGCTTATCAACACTTTCTCCATATCCACCCATCATCTGGATGCACAGTATTTATTTTGATGGTGAATCTTTAACCTCTCCTCCTTTTCCAGATGGAAATTCTTGCCTGAATTCTTAGGGGAAGTCACAGAAGGACATAGTTTTTTCAGCGATTACTTAAGAGATTCATGTGGTTAAACCTCATCTTGTTTATCTCAATCTCTTCTTTTCATATCACCAAAACTTTTTTCCATCCCACTCATTTTTCAGCTTATTTAATATATATCCTTTGCATACTAGATATTTTGGTGGTGGTGTGAACCCATGGCGGTGTGAACCCTCTTACATCATATTTCTTTTAATGCCATATGCTTGCACTGCTGGATTTTGGATTTCCTTGGGTATTTGCAGAAACAGTAAACACAGATCTATTTTCTTTCTGATTTGTCTCATCGCTTGCACGTTCCAGGCTTCTGTTTTCTTGTAACATTTAGCAGCCAACAGTCACTTCCCTCCTGGGCTGTTCCAAGTACTCTGTGCCCATGTGGGTTCTTGAAAGTATCATTGCCAACATATTGAGAAAAAGAACCTTATTTCTTTTGTTTTGTGAATAAGCTTTTGAAATGCACCTGGCAAAGGAAAAACAGCAGGTGCCAAGTGATTTGAAGTGTCTGCACTACAATTTTCTATTAAAGTAACTGGACAAAAAACTCATCCATGTACAATAACCAGCAGATGAGAGATTTTGTTCGGTTGTATTTTAAGGACTATAGTTAATTCAGTAGATGGCACTATTCCTCCTGAGTCACTGAGTTAATAACCCAAATACAAGGTGCCTCTCCACTATGATAGTTACCTTTTTTTTTTTTCCTAGATGAGACTGAATAAAAGTTTTGCATCCATTTAAAATTCCCATGAGATTATTAGCAAGAACATGGGAAGCTTTCTGCCAAGATTCCAGTTTGATTATTTGGTTTGAATCAATTTATAGGTGTGTTCCTCTGTATCTGGGCACTGCCTGCACCCCTTTTGGGCTCAAAGGATTAATGTGGTAGTTCTACATATGGTGATATGGTGTGGTAGTTCTACAAATCATGTCAGCCTGCAGAAGCTCTTGCTATTGCTTCAGAAAATACTCTGATAACTCCCACCCACCTCCTGTCTCTGACAGTTTATGGTGGCATGAACATGCCTTTGTGGATTGGGATTGGTCTGGATTGTAACCAAGGAAGGAATCCCCCTGCAAGTTATTTGGCATGGGTACTTTTCTTGGTCTAGTTCATGTTACAGTGACCAACAAAGTGGCGTAAGGGAGTGGAATCAAAGAGGAAAGGATAAAAGAAGCTGTCAAGATGAATTCTTTTAGTAACATGAACAGTGTATAGCAGCTTTAAGTGTTCACGGCCGCAAACACTAGTGCTGAATTCAAGATTTCAAACTGGGTATGAAAACAGTTCCAGTTCTGCAAATTCTGACCCTGGTTGAACATGGGCTCCTGCTGTGGAACCAAAAGGGCTGCCCGCTACGTGAGGCCCTGATCCAGCACAGCTTCCCTCTGTTAATGTTTTGATCCCTGTAAATCAGGCCTGAAACTCCATATGATGTGTGAGCAAGGTGACAGCAGCACTGCCATGTCAGCAGGCCCAGGCAGCTCCTGCACTGATCTGGTGTGAGACAGCAGCACTGTTCCTTCTGAGAGTGTGGGAATGCCAGAGCTCAAAACTTGGTCAAAATAGCATTGATTAGGAGAATCAAATAATGAGAAGGGAAGTTGTATGTGCTCTGGATATGCTTCTGTCTTCAGAAATAAGAAGCAGCATAGCAGCATAGCCTCAGCACTTTCTACAAGGAAAAACTCACTTTTTATTGGATTGGATTTTTCCCCACTAAAATCTAGGCATTTTTGTCACACTTGTCTTAAAGATAACTATTTTCTTTTTTCTTTTTTCTTTTTTCTTTTTTCTTTTTTCTTTTTTCTTTTTTCTTTTTTCTTTTTTCTTTTTTCTTTTTTCTTTTTTCTTTTTTCTTCTTTCTCTTTTCTTTTTTCTTTTTTCTTTTTTTTTTTCTTTTTTCTTTTTTCTTTTTCTTTTAAAAAGTGTGATTTAAATTATTCTGTGATTCTACTTTGTTTGATGGACGTAAGAGTGGCAGACATGGTGACAGTCTCATTGCAGGCATTCAAAGCTGACAGAATAAATCCTGAGTCTCTCTTGAAAAAATGTTACAAAATGAGAGATGAATAAAAGGAAAGGAAATAAAATAGTCCAAAAGACTATACCAATGATTTCCCAAATGTCTTTCATTTCACCAGGTGTGAAGTTGCTTTTTTATACAGGCAAGTCTAAAAGGATGGTGTTGAAAATTTGTGCATTCTCTATATTCAAGTTCAAGCACTGGAAATTTTCATATGCATGGGCAGTTATTGCATTTATTGCATTTTCCTTGGCCTAATAGTGGTGACTAAGAGTATCTATGAATATAACTATGTTTTCTCTGTAATGTAGTGCTGACTTTTTAAATTAAGTGGAAAACAAAGGTATTTTAGAGTAAATATAATGCAGACAATCAAAATAATTTTTCTTCCTTGCAGTTAGATATGATGTCTTCTAAAAGAGTCCATGGTCATAAATAGAAAATTATTAAAGATAATGGGCAATTTGAAAGGTAAGGATAGAATTTATTGCTGTGTCTCAAAATGGTCTAATCTAGAATTAACTTTCTTTAATCACAGTAATAACATTTCACTTACTTGTTTTGGAAATGTGGTGGGAACACAGCTGCTTTCTCTGAGGAATGGGTTGTAGCAGGTTGTAGTTTCCCTCCTAATTTGCAGGGTTGGACCTAATAGGCAGGTAGATGTTTAGTGCAGCAGAACACTGGGGCATTTCTTACTGGAGTATAACTGAATACCAAGTGCAGTTAGCCAGCAGAGTAATTAAATGTACTTAGTGAAGAGAGGGTGGTGTATAAACACAAAGGTTTGTAGACATGGCCTTTGGATACTTACATATTTTTGCTTTTTATAATAATTACTTATGTCCTGAAACCACTTCCTTGAAACAGACATGAGCATTGATTAAAGGGAGAATGACCTGTGATTAAGACATAGGGGATTTGGGTAATCTGAGCACTATCCCCAGTTTGGTTTCTAATGTCAAGTAAATAATTTATGCAGGTTTTGCAATGTTTTGGAGCTGAATCATGGTGATATTCAGGTTCCTGTGGCTCATCCTACCACCTCACAAAGTGAGTTTCTCTAGCCATGTTGTCACTACCATGATTTAACTCTATTCCTTTTACAAAATAGGAGCAATTCCATTTTACTTAGAAAGTTTCTTTAAAATCTTTAACTTCTCTGATATGTCAAGCCACAATGATGTGAGTAATCTGTATGGTTACAGTATTGACACATGATTTTTTAAAAATCAAAGTAGTGGTATCTGATAGGAAATCTGTGATAAATAAGAGGATGATAGATTTCCCCCCCCAAATCAATAGATTTTAAATTTCATTAAGATATGTAATTAAATGCAAGCTTTTTTCCTTGATTTTATTGGTAGCTTGTTCATATCATCCCGTTTCTGTGTTGTCCTCTAAAACAACCCTTAAGAAGCAGTACTGCATAGTTTTGATGTGTGAATAACCTGAGCTTGGTTTGAAATAATGAACCTATTAAAAAACCCAAGGTAGCAATTATAAATAATTTCCTCCAGCTTTCTCACTGAAGTCTTAAGAGTTATATCACTCTTTTTTAAAAAATTCAAAATAAAATCAGAAAATTTCATGTAAAGATTTTGTTTAAATAGGAAGACCTTTTAAAATAACACATCAGTTGCCATGAATTATTAGAAAATGGGAAAATGTTTTTTCCCTTACATAGCTGTGTATAATGGAGTGTTTTACACACTGTGCCATGAATGGCAGTGACCCCTGTATTTCAAATCTGGTGAAATAGGAACCAGGTAGCTGCTACTGATTTGTGTTAATTGCCTAATGTCCAAGCAGTGATCCCCTATTGTTTTAGGTACTGTATATACAGTATTAAAAGTCTTTGCCATCCTACCTCTGACTCCAGAATGAAGATTACTGCTTGTAACAGGGCAATAAATGATCAGCTTTGTATTTTCTCCACTTAAAAATACTGAATTACTAACATTGTGCTGGTGTGCTCTCACTGGGTTAAAAAAAGAAAAGAGTCTGGCAATAAATACATTTATTTTCTGTACAGAGCAGTAATGATTCTCCTTGCATTCTTCCATATTCTCCTGAATTCTGTCACTCAATAATATGTTGCTCTAGTCAGCCTAAAAGGGTCCCAGATGGACACAGCAAATCAGCTGTGGGTGCATCCTTCCTTCATTTATATTGTTTAATAAGCTGATACTGTGTCTTCAGTCAGTACTTTCTGTCAGGTTCATGTGTGTTCTTTTTAAAGCAGTTCTAATTCCATAGATAAATCTCTGTTTGAGCTGTCAGAGTATTCATTGTGCAAGACCAACTTTGCAACATTCCCAAGGCAAAGCAATTAAAACTCTGCATTTCCCTTAGCCCTTCTGGCTCCTAATGGCTGTTTATATTTTCTGTGAGGGTGATGGAAGAATGAAGAGATAGATTTGCTCAATACAGAGCAGTGGAATTAAATGATACTGACCTTCTTTAAAAATGCATGTTTTGTTATGCTGAATGCTTTCTTATCCTTTCAAACCATGTTTGGCATGGCAGCTTGTTCTGTCCTTGCAGATAAAAAGTGGTTTTGTGCTAATAAAGAGTTAGCAGCTTTTTAAGATCTAGTGAGAGGAAGAAACTTTCATTTGCAGTTGTGCTGGCCATGGGAGATTGTAATTGCTATGGCTTGTGGCAAATTTGTTTGCATCAGAATATATCCACATGGGTGATTCAGAGTTAATTTTAGCTGTTGGTGAGGCCCTGAAAGCTTTACACATTTTTTCTCTTTAGCAATGTCCAAGGTTCTCCTGTTTTACAGTTCCAGTGCTTCCTCTGTGAAATTGAGGCATGTGCATGTGACAGTTGGTTTTCATGAAGACAGATCGCTGTCTGTGCAAGGTTAAACCTCAAGTCCATGAGTTTTGGCAGCCACATCACTCAGAAATGGCAAAAGACCATCACCTTTCAGTCCCTTGGCTGCCTGTCTTGTCAAAAGCTTTTCTAGAGCATATTATGTCATTTAGAATGTCTTTATAATGAGTATGCAGAAGTAATTTGGCCCGTGTATAACTGCTACAGGGACCACAAAGAAGAGCAATTAGTTTGAAGCCACACTGTTGAAGAATGTGGATGACAAAGGGACATGAAAAGGAGGCTTCACAATTTTCATATAAGGAATAACAGGAATATCTAGAAATGAGGATAGGCCTGTGATTTATACATGCTGAATATCCAGTGATCACATGCACTTGAACACAAACTGTAGATTCTCAGAACTTCTGAAAAGTATCTGTTAAATAAAAATAAACCTCGAAGAGTCCAAAGCCTAATTTTTAAGCATTTCAAGCTGGAGACAGAATTTTAAAAGATCATAACTCCAACTAGGGCACGCAAGTCAGGACCAGATTTTCAAATACACTCACCAGCACAGTTCCCATTGTGACACCTAAGACCCAAGTTTTAAAAGACTTTGGCCCTCAGCATGCTTAGGTCTTTTTAAAATTTGTCTGCAACTGTGTAGATGTAATAGAACTTCTTTCTCTGAAGTATAAATATCTAAACCCAAGAATGGAGTGAAAGCTAATAGAGAACTTTCCTCAGATTTTTTGAGTGGATTCCATTCTTCTGCTATTCTCTCACTCACCTAAGGACACCTGAAGCTACAGAGAAAATAATGAGTACTGGGAAAAATAAGTTTTAATATGTAAGAATAATTATGCATTCAACTATTTACAGATAAAATAAGGAGGCTCAAGACCTCCTTCTCTAGTTTCTACTCAAGTTTCTGTATTACTTTTATTCCTTCCAGATAATCTTACTTTGTCATTAGTGAGACCAGGATACCACCAGTAGAAGTTCTATTGGAAAAACATGGACTTATTTATGGTTAAATTAAAAATTTTGTATTTCTGAAACTGCTAGTTAACAATGACAATGCAAATGTTATTTATTGAAAGGTTGTTTTTTCTTTTTTTAAAATAAATTTCTCCCCAACCTTTTAAAAGTTTTAAAACAAAATCTTAAAACCAGGAAGTAGCTGACTTACTGATAATATCCTTGAGAAAAAACTTTCAACTGGAAAACTTTATGTATTATTCTCAAATATAAAATACAGCTTAACTAGGAGAATGTGAAGTATCTAAAGTGAAAGACAAGATGTTAAATTTTCATCTTCAATGGCAGGCTAATTAAAAACTATGTACCTAGATTTAACATTAACCTTTTTTAAAAAACCAAAGAGGATTTTTATATCACATTTAACAGACAAAAGCTGTGTGAATGTATACATTTAAATATCTTATATGGTTCTTGAGTGGAAATTTGAACTAGTATCAAAGAATGCCGTGAGTGTGTAAATATAATTAGTCTGGCTATTATGAATCAAATCCTTCATAATCCTCATACATACAAAGGCTGAAGGATGAGATCTGTTTGTCTTTATAACTCCTGAAATAGAGTTGATTTGCAATGGCTACACTAATTTAGCTTATCTATAAAAAGAGCACATATTCCAAGTGCTGTTTTATGCTTCTAATATGCTGTGATTAATTTTATAACTAATTTAAAGCCTTAGACACTAATTGGTTCTTGTGCATACACACACAGTACCCTGGCAAAAAGCACACTGCCACAAAGCCTTGGGGCAAGAAAATACATTAGACAAGCTCTTGCAATCTCTTGGTTGGTGATAATATGAGCAACATGCATTGTAAAGGTTCAGCAAAGAGTAAAACACATTTTAAATGTGCTGTCCAAATAAGGTTGCTGCAGAACTTTTGGAGGCATTAGGGTATAAATTTTAGTACAGCTCCACCTTTAAAAACAAGGTTAAAGCCAAGACAGATCCTGAGACAGTTTTCTTCATTGGAGTGGTTGTGTAAGGGATCTGTGGTTCCTTTCCCCTCTCCTACCCAACACAGATTACATTGTTACTGACTTGAATTAATTCTGCGCAGTAAATAACATAATCCAAGAAGATGAAAAGCCACAGAATTAACACTGTAAGGCAAAAATGCTGCTTGAGCAAAAGCAGGGATTTTATCATGTAAATATGCAAATATCTACCAGTATACTGACATTGCAGTTTCAAGTGTGTTGACACCTATGGACTAGGGGAGATAACTTTTGTGTGGTTGAATTCAGTCAACTGTATTGAATTTCAGCACAGTGTTGCAAAATGCCTCAGGAATGTTCTATGTTTAACCACATTCTGAATGTATCTGAAATGCCTGCAATTTTCTTGAGGTAGTAAATGAAATAAAGCCTTTCAAAAAACTTAATTCAAAGTAGATGATATAAATTCGTTGTTTTGAAGATGAGTAGTGTCAGTATTTTATTTGGCAGCATTATTTGTTGGGAAGTGCTATTTTCATTGCATATAAGTAATTGTCTGAACATTTGCATTTGTTTTTTACTGCCAATGTAGGTTACTACTAAAATACAGTGTCTCTGACAGGTTTATAATTTTGCTGACACAGGCTGGCAGACAGATGAGCATCTCACATGGAATATAAACATAAATTTCAATGAATAAATAGAGCAGGGTCTGTTAGCACAGTCATCAAAAGAGAAAAGCCTCATAAGAAAGTAACAGAAGGCTTTTGACCCTTTAAATTATAGCTCACTAGCTCACTGCTACAATGAACCGAGCTCCCAGGCACTGCTGGTACTCTGACTCCCCTCTGGCATCTCCTTGCATGCTGTTCACCTCAAAATCTCCATGGAAAGTCTCATACTCCCAAAATTAAGTAGCTAATAGGCTGCCCAAATAACCCAGGTTCTGGGTCAGAGAAAGTCTGTATGTTAGTCTGCAAGATTCAGGACTGACTGTCTTTAGAAAACTGTAGGAAAAAGGAAGGCATAATTGAGTATTTCTGACTGTTTTCTGTTTGGCTTTTGCCTTTGTAAGGTAAAGCTCAAAGCAATTAGAGTAAGGAGTATGAATGAACACAAAAGCAGGGAGGTGCTGTAAATATTATTAATTAGCACTCATTTTCTTAGAACTATCTCCCAGGCATTGTCCCACTCACTTCGCGGGGGCATCCTGGGTACTACCAGATGATCTGCTGGTGTGACTTTAATGAGTGAGAATGCTGCCTCACTGCTTAACTTTTAACAGATCTTTTTCAATCCCTCCCGGGATGGTGACTCCCCACCTCCCGGGGCAGCCTGTTTCAATGCTTGACAACCCTTTCGGTGAAGGAATTCTTCCTGCTGGCTGTAGGTGTGTCTACAGCTGCTTGTAAATGCAAGAGTCTTCATTTCAGGTCTGAATTTGAAACCATCACTTCTTTGGGGACATAATTACCCTAAGATAGGGTTATAGATTGGGTGTTTTATTACTCAGGAGCTGGTGCTTGATTCCTACCTAGATCTTGGCTGGCTTCAGGACTCTGAGGCTGTTACCACCCCGCTTATGACATTCACTTATGACATTGGGATTGTTGCACCAAAATTTACAGGCATCCTTTCAGACAGCTGGGATGTGTGACTGTAAATACACCTGAGCTAACGTAAAGCTGCCTCATTACAGCCCTGCAATGAATGAGCCCATCAAATGTGGAACTGTGTGTACTCTGGTCCTGACTTTCAATGACTCTGCCTTCCTGCCTTAGAGCAGAGTCCCCAGCTGAGCTGTTGGAATTAGAAGTAGTTAGAACATGTTCTCTAATTTTACAGACATTACTCCTTTTACAACCTGTTTTTACTTTCCTGACTCGACTTTGACAGTCCCTTTACTGCTTTGTAGTGTTCCTCCTAATTGTCATTTTCATACCTGTTATTTATATTACTCCCTTTACTGTCTTTGAACCTTCAGTGAAAGACTCATCTTTGTTGTCACAACAGCAAACCTGGGAACTACCATAACAAAAGACTTTTTGTGAATCAGCTAGTTTCAGTTATTTACAGTAGGTGCCTTGATGTAGAGGAAAGATGTGTGGAGTTTTTTTAAACAGAGATTAATTATAATTCTTAATGTTTGTAATTGTTCTAGAGACTAAAATTTTTGAAATTTTCACAATGGATTCAATAATATATATGGAAAAGCCTTGTTTTTCTTTTAAACAAATTCTGCCTATCAGAAGGAAATTTTTACAGTGCTAGATCCTTGATTTCTTTATGCAGCATTGTTTGTTTATACATTTTTCATCTGAGTTACTGTAATTTTGCCTCTGGCTGATATTTTTCATTGGTACTTTGGTTTTTCATTATTGACAGATATTTTTGAAAGATACTGCATATATATGTTACATTTCTTAACAAGGCTATCTTGGGTAGATAAGGCACAATGTGTGGGAATTTTCTTGAAGAAAATTGGGAGGAGCAAGGATTTTGATAATTAACCTAAAAGCTGAAAACATGTCTGAAACAACTGACAAAAACTACTGTTAGATAACATTGTCTACCAGGGAGAATTGAATTTTTTTTCCATTAACAGCAGCTCTGTTCTGATATCTTAGCTTCTTTTGCTATTTATATATCTTAGCACACAGACCTTAGTTCTCATTCACATTCAGCATCTACACTGATGTACTCTTGTAAACTTTTACCTCTTCTTCCTATTATTTAAATTTTATCCCAGTTAATAATTGCAAACTAACCCTAGGAAAAAAATACTCTGGAGGTGAGAAAAAATCGTAATACACAATAGATTAATTAAAGTAAACTTTAAGTTAACTTATAGAACAGACCATTTCTTTAAGGGGAGCAGGTCACATTGAGGATTGTACTTGGCCTTTAGCAGAATTTGTAGTGATGTGTGTGAGTTTTTTTAAGTGTGTGCTACTTGGATGACTCCTGCTGTCATTTCCTGGCCTTCTGTGTCTGATGTTTGCAATTGCTTCATTATGATTTTTGTGTGTATTGAAACAGGACCTGATGTAGAGCTGATGTATGTGTAGTTGCAGAGTTTCAGTCAATCACCTTTAGAATAAATTCAAATTCCCTTTGACTTTAGGAAGAACACAATAAAATGTGTGCAGACTAAGAGCATATTGATAGGCTTCCCATTTAGGAAAGGATTTGGTGGTGAATCCTGCAGTCTTCATTTAAACAAATGTTTTTGTTGAATTCAGTGTTAATGGCATTTGGGTGACATGTATGAGTGCTTTTAGTGTTTAAAATACCACCAGCTTTCTTTTGTTCCTTTCACAGCTCTTCAAAACAGACATATCACAGTTTTGTATTTAATGTGAGATGGTTTTTTGGTCTTTTTGAAGAGTAAAATTTCTTTCTTGTATAAACATCCTATTTCAAAATAGGTGCACTGCCAGAGGCCATACAAAGAGGCAATAGATATGCAACTTAAAATCAAATCCAGTTTACCCAGAGTAAAAAGGCAATAGTGAAGTGATCATATAGAGGAGAAAGGGGATGAATCTCTTGTACTTCCTGACTGAAGTTCTTCATAAAGTGTGCAAATTCCAAGAGTTAAAAACAAAAAACTCTTTGAAAGAAGACTCCACTAGCTTCTAAAATAGGCTAAATACTTCCAATCTCTGTAGTCTGCTGCCAGAGCTAGGATGCAGTATTTGAACTCTCCTGTTTCATTATTTTTGAGTTAACATAATGTGACCTTCCCCTGTCTTTTAATTGAGCATCACTGCCTGGTCTGCTTGAAAGATTTCAAATGCCGCTCCCATTTTTCATTGGCCTGTATAATTAGGGCACTCTCTTTTTCTGTTCAGAATTTTAATTACACATTTTGTGTTCCTGATGATGGGGTGTTGTGTAGGTAACTTCTGTTTCAAAGAAGAAAATTCTCCTGCCTTTACTGATTCTTAAGACTTTTTTTTAGATCCAATGAAAAAGGATTCCAAAGTGTTGGGTCTTCCATGTATAAAAGAAAAATACATTGCTGTTCATAGCAACAACTTCCAGACCCAAAGTGGTCAAGTAGCAACCTGAACCTAAACAGTCATGTTGCATTTCAGTGATAGGACAATAATAGGACACTTGGAACATTTTATGGTTCTTGCACCCACAGATCTGCAGTAAGGTGAATAATGAGACATGAGATGCAAACCAAACTCTTCCAGCAGCTGTATAAAGGCAATTACTGCATAATAGTTTTTCACTCTGGCATGGTTCAACCCTGAATGAAATCTGTGTTGTAACATACCATGATTTGTGAATAGACAAACCAAATTACACTGCTGTTTATGAGAGCTGTGAAAATCTAGAAGCTCAAAACTTAAACATAGTAGAATTTTACTTATTCCTTGCAAAGCTACTCCCCTTGAATTTTTTTTTCCCATTAAGATTGTTGTAAAGCCATCTCTTTACCCAATGGAAACTAGAAACTGGACTTCAGTGTGTTCTGGCAGGACAGATCTCTCACTCTCCCCAACTTATGCAAAAACACACATTACTTCATTACTCTCCCCCGAGCTACTGCAGTTTGTAAGGAGAATAATTAGACACTCACTGGGGAAAGGAACAAAGTGTTGCATATTTATTAGGACACTACCCAGCTCAAAAGTCACAGTTGCCTTTAAACTGAAGGTTGTAGACTCCAAGCTACCAGAAATAATGAAAACTATATCACTAAGTTGACTTTTCATTTAGCTTTCACCACACAATAAACAGGCCATTCCTGCCAAATCTACACACAAATTTTCAGTGAGACACAATCCCTTTCACATTTTAAAGAAGAATATTATTTCCCAAAATTCTGTTATATATTAAGAAATATAATTTCATTTTGCATTTCTGATTTTATTGAGATAGAGAACAAGAGACTTTGGGGTAGGAATCTGCTCACCTGAGAGCAAAAACCTAAACACAAACACATGAAAATTATGTTATTCTCATCTACATGGTTCCGTTGAATTTGAAATGCTTCATAAAATGGAGGTTTTTTGTTCCAGAATTTAATTTAAAATAAAGAACAAGTGTTTGAAATTGTTGACATGGGACTTTACAATTACCTTTAAAATTTGCTTTTAATTTCTTTTAATGGGTTTTCATTATAATAGAATTAAAACCTTCTTTTTGTTTGTTTTTCGTTTTGGTTTTTTTCATGATTATATGTTGGGGTGGGGAGCTCAGTAAATTTCAGTCTTAATTCTGATTTCATGAAGCAAGATTTTAATCCTCTCATGCTTTTAACATCCAGTGAATGAGCACCAGAACTGCCTTAGCCCTTTGTCAAACAAAAGTTTCGTGGTCTGCAATTCTACTAAGCCATCTTGTAGATGAAACAGTGCATTTTTCAACTCCTCATTCATTAATCAATGCACTGAAAGCAAGTTTTTCTAAAAATCTTGAAAATAATTAGCATAAACACTGATTTGTGAATTCTCCTGAGAAGTGTTATCAAAATGATGAAGTGAGGCACGGTCAAAGTAAACCGGAGATTTAATGAGAAATGTTTGGCTTGGTTCTTCTTTACTTCACTATACATCACTAATAACTGTTGTACTCTCTTAAAACAAATTTAAATGCAATGGGAAGTAGCATTGCGACAGAATGCATGTGCAAAAGAAAACATTCTTGGAGATGTTGATTTGTAACAATCATGCCAAAACTGTGGAAATACTTTTACTTACAAAATCTTTCTGTATAATACATTCAATTATTTTAAAACACATTTAAATCTGATTCCATTTATTAGCAAGTTTCAAGCAGATGAAGCATTTTTTTTCTGGAAACATTTTGGGACATGTGCATTGTTCCACATGCTGTAATTCCACTGATTTACAGCTTCTGCAGCTCAGGAAGCATTTCTGGATACTCCTCTGTTTTATTCATTGCAAAGGAGAAGGGTTTACAGTGCAATCTCACTTTTACAACATAACTTATAAAGGAAAATAGTTATACAGTGAAAATTTATGGTGCGAGAGTCACTAACATATACTCAAATTTAAAGGATCAGATATTATGGTTTTACAGACATTGTGCTCTTAAAACCTTTTTCACTTAAATGCCATCTAGACAGAGAGATTGAGAGATTAAACCGCCATTTAAACCAAGAGAATTTCCTTGTGCCAGATCAGAAAACCTCTATCTCTAACCACATGAATATTTGATTATTTTTTGAACTGTGTCATTTGTAGATTATCATACAGACCTATTTTAATTTAAATTATAACATACTGTTAATTGTTTCAGACCGACACACCTAAACAAGAGTACTGTTAATATATAGCTGTTATGTAATGTTTTAGATTTAGTACCAACTGCTTCTAGGTACTAAAGGTGTTTCACAATCATTAATTATTTGGTCACTACAAACATATCATCCAGCAAGATAAAATTGAAGCAGAGTGATTAATTCCTTAGTATTAACATAAAGACAGTGAAAGAAGGAGCATCAAGATTCAGGAATCACCATATATTAAAGCTGAAATATTGTTATTCAAAATTCATTATATAATGAGGCAAAAAATAGCCAGTGATATCACAAGAAACATTGGAACTAGAAAGTGGGGTGAAACCACAGGAAGTATAAACTGCTTTAGAATCTTCAGGTCCTATGAGCCAAAGGAAGTGAAAAAATTTACATTTATGGGATAGGATGAACCCTTTCAGTGTTATAAAAGTGATGAGAAAGAAGGGAAGCAAGTCAGGAGGAAATATTTGATACCTCATCTGGCTGCCCAGAAAATGGGCCATGAAGTTGGTGACAGGCACTGCTAGATTGCATATGGAATTGTGTCCTTACCATGGAGTCAGCTGTCTCTGAGCAGCTGCAGCCATGAATTCACACCTTGTTCCTGGTGGGCCATGTGTGATACTGTCTGTATCTTTAGAAGATCTAAGGGACTGTGGACAAATCTGGTTTGGCCATGTGAGATGGAATGGGGATATATACTGAATAACAGAATGAACAAATATAGGAAAAAAACCCAAAACAAGGACCAAAACCTTAGGTGTTCTGTTGTGAGAATGAGAAATAGGTTTGATCACATCCAAGAATATAATTTTGTGAAGTATTGGAAAAAAACCTACAAAGTGGAGTTGAAAAATGGTGAGTCTGAAAGAAAAAGAAGAAAATGCTGAATGAATAATGAGGTCATCTATTGTACAAAATCTTACCTCCTAAAATCTGTTTGTGCTCTCCTGTCAACCCCATCTAATTTGCATTGAGAGAAGTTAAAAGGAGATGGCAGCTGTGCCCAGTGTACCAGGGCATGAGAGAGTGTGCACATTGTGCAGTACACTTGGTCAAACTGCAGCCTAGTGCTGGCACTGGCCCAAAAGGGTGAGAAGCACTGGCTTGTGTTGATCAGCAAGGATTAATGAAACAGTGTGAGGATCAGAGTGAATGATACAATCCTTGGCTCTCAAACTGGCATTAGCCTCTGTGTTGGTGCTTTTATTATTGTGTAACAGCCCTGAATAACTGAGGGTTTCTTGTGACAGATGGTGCATATGTGTGTACATAAATACTTACATGCACATATATACATGCAGAGAACAGAGAGGAGGACTTTGGGTTAAAGATTTATGAAAATTTGAAGTATATACACAATATGTAAGATTAGTATTCTTTCTTAGCAGTGGCTGTAATGCCACAAAATGTGATTAATGGAACTGAAGAGGAAAAGATAAAGACCACAGAAAGAGTGAAAGGAAGGAGAGTGATAGTTGAGGAAGAAAATACATTGAAAGATACTGGCAATTGGTTGGATATAAAACATATCAGTGTGGAAAAAATAGGAGAAAAATAGCAATTCCAACTATACCTGTAGGTGTTAATCCTCTGCTACTGAGAACAGCTTTATGGACTTCAATGATCATAGATTGTTGCCTTGACAGGATTAAGACAAATAATGCATTAATTCAGTTTCCCCATTCTCTTCAATTCAGTAGCTACCACATTAAAGAATGTCTTCTGAGCGAGTTGATTTTAGGGCTGTCCAGTGTAAAAAGAGAATGGAACTTTCCTAGATGAACCCACATGATAAAACTACTTCAAAACCTTCATACTCAGAAGCCTACAGAGAAAAAGACAGACAAAAATTTCATTTGAAGTGGATTCTTAGTTTATTTTTGCAGCTGCCTACTGTCACCTTTATTCATTATGACTTTGCTGAAGCAGCACTGCCCCTGTCAGTCTCGCACACTGGAAGGACTACATACGGAGAGCAGGTTGACTCAGCAAGTGTAAGACCAGCAGGCTGGTTGCAGCCAATTTCAGCAGGAGGATGTGAAAGTTATTATATAACTTGCTCTGCAACCTGTTCAGCAAAACAGATGGAGAGTAGAAGCAGATGCAAGGGCAAGAAGGAGTAAGAAAACATGGGTAGTAGGACAAAGAGGGGAACATCATACAGGGACAAATTGAAGAGTGAAGAAGAGATAAAAGAAGAGAAAACAAGAGTTGATAGAAAACTCCTGGACTGTCTGATAGAAATAGAATTGATTGCTGTAATTTTAGTTAGTTTTCTCTTGTAGTTCCTTGAATTCAAAATACTCACTGAGAAAACTCTAAAACAAACCACAGAACCTGGAAAGAAAATACCCTTGCAATTCTACAGTGCCATCCATATTCATTATCAAATATAATTTCATCAATGTTGCAAATTTGGTAGCATGTTATTTCACTTTGAAAATCTTATTTATTCAGAGAAATTCTAGAATAGTTTTACTGAAGTCAGTGAAGTTACTTTACTTTTTACTATGTGTAATACAAGAATACTATACTGCTAAGAATTTTGGAGAGATTACTAGTATTTCTTAGGTTTTGCTGGTATTGATATATATTATTTAGTATAATAAGTTGGTGTTTGACAGTTAAAATAACCCATCTAATCATCATTCCCACATTACTCATAATTTATTTAGCTTTTCTTGTGGTCCACATTTTTGTTACTCAGTAATCCATTCAGGAAATATTTATTAAAGGTTCAAGTGCAGTTATCATTCTGCATGAATTGGTTAGATTACTACTTTTTACATCTTTTTGCTGTTTGCATGTGATATTTAGTGAAGTGTCTACAAATTATCACTGTAGTCTTCTCTAAAGTCTTCCAGAAAAAAATCAGGATTCTTTTCATTGCTCACCAAGACTTTATGATAAGCCCATTAACAAATCTGTGCTGTAGTTTCTCCTACAGTAAGGGTACACTAACCGAGTAAGAAAGATAAATTCAACTTATTTAAGACAAATCCACACTAATTGTGCATTCCTGTGATAACACTGGCAGGATAATTTGCTAAGAGTTTGATCTATGTTCTCACACTGTATTTCAAGATCAGAGAAGGATGACATTAAAAAGCGCACTACTAAGGAAAAATACTAATCTAATTTTACTGAAGATGAACAAAATTAACCTTCATTTGAATATGCAAGCACTTACAGCATTTGGCAACTCAAAACTGTCCTCTGAGGACACAGAAGGCAGTGATGAAACTGCTTATATTCCAGCTCAAAACTTTATTTTTGAAGGCATTTACACATGAGTCGGTGCTAAATAATAATAATAAACAGAGACTGAAACAAACTGCTGGTATCTGAAGGGTGTCAATGCAGTCAAGATAAAGAACTGGGAGCTCTTCAAGTGAGTTGGGGTGTGACAAAATCTGTGCTGATGAATGCTGACATCCTGAATAAAATCACTACACGGCTTCACGTAGGTCAAGAAACTACATTGTTTCCCTGAGCCACAATGACAGCAGGGTGACAGAGATTAATAGCTTTGTATTGACTGAGCAACTTCCAGTTCCTTATCTTTGTCAAGTCAAGGCTCTGTCCAAGAGCTGAAATTGTTATTAGACTTATAATTGCAAAGACATTTAAAGGGTTTCCCCTTAAGGGACTATGAAATCCAATAAACCTTTCATAAAACCTCAAGCATTCAAGTGCAAAACCCTTGTCTCAGAGACAGGCACGCTCACATCCATAACAGGGGAAGCTTTGAAGCGTTGTACATTGAATAATGTTTGATTTATGAAGTTGGTTTTGAATTTGTATCAGTTATTTTATTAAAAATATATGAAAGAATGTTTTAAATATGAGTGAGCTGTGTTCACTTCTGTCTTGATCAAGTACTCCATGTGTCTGAGCTGGAGGTCTTTCTTCACCTGTCATTTAGATTCATGAGGGCTCAGAAATACTGATTTTGTATTGCTAATTTAAGGTGGTTAATTCAATTTGGATGAGATTAAATCTCAATTTCTCACTGAAATTTCAAAATAAAAGCTGTAGGATTGGGTTTGGATTTCTTTATTATTGTTTATTTGTAAGGAAATATTTGCAGCATGTAAAGAATTTTCAGTACTATTTGTCAGATTTACTTAATGAACCGATTTGAATGAGAGGATGGAATGTTTTCAAGCAGTAGATTTAATGTTTATTTCTTTGGCTTACTTAGAGTCTCTTCCAGTAGAACAGGGTGTAAATTGAGAGATGGCACTGGCCTCAGGAGATACCAGTCTTTCTTTTGTTTAAGAAGCTCAAGCTTTTCTAGGAAATTATTGTGGTTTGCCAGTAATCAATTTTGTGCTAAATTTTCTGTTACTCTGTTTATTTACTGCCTTCAAAGCTTAAAGGGCTTGTCTTGATGCCAGTCATAATATGGTAACTGCAGTCATTTGGCAGCAGAGCAAATGATATTGTATGGTGCAAAATAAGGTAGAATCTGCCCTTGATTTTAAAGAAAAGAAATCTCATACAAATCTTCTGCTGTGTTTTGTTTTATTTTGCTAAGACATTAAGAAATAAACAGCTAACATAATTAAAAACTACATCTTAATAGTGATAATCAGATTTAATAGCCATAACATATTCAGGCACATGCCTTTTATTATTTCATTAATTCTTCAGCAAAGCTGAGTGTCTTTCTCTGGAATTTCTTACTCCAAGCTATACAGATCTCTACTGAGGTGTCTGCAGCCACCACTGACTACTCTCCAGATATTTCAGAAGGTATTGATATGTGTTACCTCCTCATTTCAGTAATAACTATGCTTGCCACCTCCCCTAGCAGTAAGCCTTGTTCTAGGAGCATTGGATTTATATGGAGATTATGCCTGATCTTCCATTTTACTCCAGAGAAAACATTTAGGGCTTTTTGAAAATAAGAAAGTATTTTAGTTTTAGGGAGCTGCAAACCTTAGCACTGAAGTGACTCTACTTCATCTTTGCATTGGTCTGGATATCCACTGTATTATATGAAGGTTTATTTCTTTGTTGTGTGTCCACTTAATTCACATGCATGTTTTAGGCTAATGCTACCTTATCAGATTAAAACTTTTTTTCCCCTACCTAAGGAAGAAGGATGTTGTGAGAACTTAACTCAGTTAGAACTCTCCTGTGCTATCAAACAGCATTATGTGCATATTGGCAAGGGCAGAGAAGAATGGGAACATTTCATGCAGTTGTAGCAACACTTACTGAGGCTGGTGTAGGTGGTGAAGGTTTTGTGTTGGGCACAATAACCCAAATTTTAGTCATATTCAATTAGGGACATGGTATTTTCCCTGTTGCCGACAGGAAAAAATGGTATTTTCCCTCTGTCCCTTTTTCCTACAGGAAAAAGTGCCCAAGGAGTAAATAGGAAGGAAATAACTGGAATGGACACAAACTGGAAGAAGTAATTAAAGAGGCTGAGGTATGAGGGGAAACTGAACAAACCCTTAGTGTTTCTATTTGGTCTTTTGGAAAAAGGAATGATATCATTAAACCTTCTGAGTATTTCTGTAAATATTAGATTTATTATGCTTTCTTCCTTCAGTGTTTTTCATATATCAGTGTCAAAGCTAAGTATATGGCAATATACAAATTCATACTAAGTATATGGCAATTATACAAATTAACTTGCCTTTGTTACTCAATTTTGACAAAAAAAATTAAGCAGTAAAAATGTGACTTAGAGAAAACTGTGATCAGTTAAGTTAGCCACTGGCAGATGAGCAGTCCAGCTATCTCTTCTGTTATTGAATGTTTACCTGAGATTTTATATTTATGCATTATGCTTTGTATATGTTCCTGTATATACTCAATAAGAACCCTCTGGATGCTCATTCACATGAATGTGCTGTGCATTTTCTGTCCATAACTGTGCCTAAGAAAGAAATTTAAAAATACATCAATATGAATGTCCCTAAGTTGTTTGGGCCCTGTGTTGTTTTGTAGTTTTCTTATCAGAATTTTTGCCTGTTAGTGCAAGTCAAGAAGCCAGGAGCTGTTGCCCTATTGATCAACCTGCCACAACCACTGGAGTGAACAGACCAGCCTGATGTCTACAAAGTACACTTCCAATTCTTAAACCAGTTTTGAATTTGAATCCTGAGGTAATAGCTTGTGGCAAACAAAATAAAAACTACAACCTGGTGACTACTTAACTCAGCATAAAAGGCCAGTTGGCCTCTACCTTGTAATTAATAATCTAAAAGTGAGAAAGTAGTTGCAGCAGGTTCTTGCTCTCCACTTTTTTTGCATTCTTTTCCAATCATTAGTTTTATGTTGGTTTATCTGTAATGTTTTTTAATTGTAGTTAGATTTATTTATTTATTGGAATAACCACTTAAAATTCTAGGAGCTTTTTTAACAAAAGTTCTCATAATAAATCCAAAGGACAAATTGTAGTAAATAGTAAACTAATATTTTGGTAGCTATATTTTGTTTTAGAGATGCAATGATCAGTTTTAAAAATCATTCATTTTAGGAATTGCAGTAACCAAGTTTCAAAACTCTCTACTTTTTTTTTTTAATATTTGGAGGGGAGAATTAATCATTTCAAGTTCAGTTCAGCTGTTGGCTTTGTGCACATGTTCAGAAAACCCATTTAATTTTGGACTTTCTCTGTCATCTGTGAAATCTAGATATTAAGCTTGGATTTCAAGATACATTACAAACATAACCATGTTCAACAGACACTCAAGATTTCACATGGCACTTTTATAACATATTCTCACCTTATGTGGAATACAGAACACTGGTGTGCCCAATCAGCAATTGCAGACCTCTCTGTCTTGTCATTCCCCACAGAATCTTACCAAAGCTTAAGGATGGCAACATCCTACAGGAAGAAAAATTTCCTGGAATGAATAACTAATTTATAGTAAAAACCTCAGGGTTCATTCTACAACTGTACTTTGTCAGTAGTGCTAGGAATCAGTTATGGTGGTCATTTCATCATTTATCCCAAGGGATGATTTATTATGGATCATTTTTTGTAGCTGGAGATATTCAAAGCCCTGGCAGCAGCCTGGGAGCTGAAAACCAACGTGGTGTGAGTGCAGCTTAGGTGATCTCATGCAGCTCGTGCCATTACCTTCCCTCTCTGGTTACCTCTTATTTTTGTAGCCAAAGGGGATCTGAACAACATTAAAGATCTATGATCTCATGAAATAGAAATAGTGATTGGTGTGTATGATGAGAGGCCATATTAATGGGGTTTTTGTCCAGTAGTCAGTGGGTATCCTACTGTCACCACCACTGAGAAGTCAGCATTTCCTGAGAGTTATTATGCAGTGAGAGCTGTGACAACCATGGCTTTCTCTTCACTGCTCAGGAAGTATTGGCACTAACCCTGCAGTTAGGAGCAGTCTGATAAATTTTGATTTAAGTCTTACTTTTAATGGTTTTATCTGTGGAGGTTTTTATTGTGGTGGTTTTTGGGGTTTGGTTTTAACTGTTTTTTGATTTAAAATTTTCATCATTCCACAGGTGAAAGATGTTCAGTGGGTTATCTCACCATTAAATAAAGAGCATTGGCAATTTGGTTAGTGAGTGATATTTTTGAAGAGTATTCAAGTGAGCTGTTGATGCTGAGAACAGTCCAGGCCTGTGCAAAGCAGTTTGCTCTAACACTTGTTTCACATTGTTTTCTTGTTTATCCTGACATGGATTTTAGTCAAGCTGTTGAGTGTAAATGCAGTTTGCCAAGTTATCCAATTTTCCTTTTTAAGTTCCAGAGGGAGCTACAAAACAGTTGTACTCCATTCATAGTCATATTAATCTGACTGTAGAGAACTATAGAGAAATGGGAAAGGATAAGATATAATTCATTGCACTTTTATCACAGGATAACATGAAATTTTTTCAAAAAGTTTGAGTGGAAGAAGAAAAAGATGAAAAAATAAAGCCAGGCCATTTTCTCTTCCAATTTCTTTTTCTTCAGGTGGAACTTAAAAAGAAGCTTTAAAGGATCATAATTATCAAGGTAAGAAGAGTTCCTGTTTTAAAATAACAGAAAGGGTTTCATCTTCATAATTTTGGTAATACAAAACTTGAAAGATTGCAGAAAATGACCTTATGTTCCTCAACTGCTGCAGACATTATTTATTGCATAAATATAAAGCTAGGAAAGAATTGTTGTTATTGATTATTGATATTGTTTTCTCAGTATAACTGAAACCTAATTTTGGACTCTGTACCTACTGAATAAATGTGATACATTTGCCAGAAGTATCAGCAGAGATGATTCCTACCCTGAAGACTTAATAGCTCTTGTGATTCAGTGACTTGCACAAATATAAATCACAGCAAGGCAATACATTTTCAATAAATCTGGTAGTGCACTGTAAATGGGTGATGCAGGATGAGGATATGATGGATCATAGGATAGGCTAAGGCTTTGCTAGGGTAGAGCCTTATTTAAAATCAGGGACCATAAGGACAGGTGACAAACCTTGTGAGGGAAAGGAAATGCAGCTGCCTGTAGCAAGTACATGAAATCATGTGTGTCACCTCTGTGCATGAGTCTGTGTTTAAATTCAACTGAATTTGCAAAGATATTTGAAGCTGTGATTGTTACAGCTTTCTAATATTTAGTGTCCTTCAGGAGAAGAAAAGGGGGAAGGAAAAAATAGAAAAAATGCTGTGAAAATATTTGGTGAAGAAAAACTTTTGATCTCTCTATTGATTGTTAATATTTTTCTTTATATGGAAAGTAAGAAACAATTTACTTTGAGAAAGTATTGACTTCAAGGATCCTAGGTCTGGGAGGAGAATATTTATTAGTTTATATAATCAAAATGGTGAAAATGTTTCTTTTTCTGTAGCCTTAGCTCTGTTTCTTTCTTAAAAGTAATAAACACTGTACACAGGAGTATTGCTGAAGTAGACTTCTGATACAACCTGGGGTGTTGGATATAGTTGCTCTGGGAAAAAAATACTGGTGTTTTATGAGTATTTCTGTAAATGAAAGTGCTGGAGAGAAGGTGGGGGAAGGGGATGGTATTTGAGATACCATTTGAAAATTGTCTGAATGTGTGGCACTGTTTCTTACAAAATGCCTATGTAAACAGAATATTTTTAATATTCTGGGTTTACCAGAATTTTCTTGCTAGATGCAGGTTATTGTTGTGTGTGGAGGGCTTCAAGTTATATTACTTCCCTTCTTCTTCAGCTTTCTCTTTACTCTGCAGTTGGCCAGATTTCTACTTTTACTGTACATATGAACACCCACTCGGTGAGAGATGAGACAGTGCCATGTGGGACACACTTTCAAAGCAAATGGGATTAGCTAATGTACAAAAAAGCTCAGAAAGAGTTCCAGCACTTCTACTGACTTCACTATTATTACAATTTATGTGAGCAAAAAGTTTATTTCAATTTTTTCTGCCTCTCAGCCTTGCATATTTTAGCTGCTGTTTTTAAAGTGAAATGGGTTTCTACAACATGAGCATCATCAGCACAAATGAGGATGTTTCAGACCAGATCAAACTCATGTTCAAATAACTCCCTTAATATTCCCATGGTCACCCCTGTGGGCTAGAAAAAGGATTAATACAAAGCCTGTTCAAAAGAAAAGTCTTATAGTCATAATCAAATATCTTGCTTCAATAATTTTCTGCTTGGTCAGATTTTGACCCTGGACTTGCACTGAGACAAGCAACTGAGTAGGATATAACCAAGTACTTTGGAATTTCTTTTTTTTAGAAATTGCTGTAATATATATGTCCTTTTTTTCTTATTCCATTTAGCTATATACCTGTTAGTCTTTAATAATAACTTTAAGGCATGCTAGTAGTACTGTTAAAAGTTATTGTGTAAGGACATTTTTGATAACAGCCTTTGGACTCTACTGGAAAGTAAAGACTAGTGAAAGTACAAAGTATATTTAAAATAAAGTAAATATGGTAACATTGGTAATCAAAATGAGTGGGTGCTGAAACAAACAAACAAATTTGGTTTATTAGTCTGTTGCAGAACTGATGCAGATGTTGATTTGAAATGATCTATGATAATCTGAAGTTCATGAACTGACAGCTGATAATTTGACAACTCAATAGAATATCTCCCAGATGTCTGAGTTTGGGAACAAAATAGTTAAAGAACCACCAATGCTACTGAGTATAAACAGCTGGATTGCATTCAGAGAAAATATGGTTATGGTCTAAAGATTCTTTTGCAAGTCAGCAGTCAGAACAATGAAGAAAACAACTTTGTCCATTACAGAGACACAAACAAGGGCTGGCTGAAGCTTTCCTTTAGAATAGTTGTTGCTGTCTCAAGAACAGTTGTTGCTTGAAGTATAGGGGAAGAGTTTCATCAAGGAAATTTACTGCTGTTAAGGCTTAATGTAATAGTTGCAACTGAATATTCAAATATTTTACATTAGGAAAAAATTGTAGAAGGACAGCTTAGTTTATTGCCTCATTACTGGGAAATGAAGCAATATTATTGTTGTTGATTTTTTTTTTTTGTAATGGGGGCTAATAATGGTAAAGTATTGTAGGGAGTTTGTTATGGAATTATGATCCATTCTAAATATACTTAAAAGTCTGCAAATTTTCACATATTCCTGCTGACATATGTAGCCAATAATTTCCATCACAACATCTCTGTGGAAATTGAACAAAATATCTTGATAGGAACAAAATTAACACAGGTCACACATCACTCCATATGGCAAGTCACTGTGCCAAGACAACTCAAGGTGCTTTGTAGTAGATGGAAAGTCACTAACAAATACCTTTCTCTGTCAAACAGTGTTTCTGTTATCTAAAGAAACTTTGACATCCATGTCTTCAGCCAAGATCCATCAGTGGTTTTCCATTACTTTATTACATTAGCTTAATCTGACCTAGAAGAAAATATAGATGCCTAAGCACAAGCTTTGTTTGTATCCTTGTGTACTCATCTCTAATACCTTGAGAAGGAGGAAAATAGTTGGCACTGGAATGTTTAAAAATAATAATTATAAATTCTTCCAGTGCTTGACCTCTACATACTCAAGTTCTCTCCCTGCCCCTTCTTTTGCATTTCAGCTGGGAGAAAATGGCCATTTATTACTTTTGGATCATGGGAAGTTGCCTTCAACTTTACCTCAACTCTACCTCCCTTCAGGTTTACCTATGAATGTTCACTGAGAACAAGGATGTTGGTTTTTTTTCTGGCTGATCCATGCACATCAGGCTGCAGAGTGAGGGTTTATGATGAAGCCAGACCAATTCAGCCTCAGTATCACTGAATAGAAAATTCCCCACTGAACTTCTGCCTACAGGATCCAAATTTTATCTCCTCCCAACTGTATATTTTACACAATACTATCTATAAAAGCACTGCAAAGCCTATACTGAATCCATGATTATCTCTGGAATTATTAAACCCTATAATACTGCCCCTAGCAGTTTCCTACTGTATTCTGCATTCAGCTTTAGGACCACTGTTTCTGAAAATGCTTTATAAATATGAAACCCACATTTTGATGTGGGTGCAAAATCATACATAAAAATGCATTATTTGCTACTAATTTCTGGTTTGCTGAGATCACATATTAGTTCTTAATTTGGTTTTCAGGAGACATCTTGGTACATTTCAACAGGTCTAGCACCTTCTGTATGAATAATCTGGCTGTGTGCTATGGAATTCCTAACTTTGGAATGTTGCTATTCTCCAAGTAACACACAAAAATTAAGTAGACATGTGTGATGGGGTATTGACAGCAGTTGTCCTAGTGAGATTGTGTTTGAATGCAACATGGTTTGTCATTGCTCTAATTAGACTAATCACATCCCAGAATTTTGGAGATCTCATTTACATAACAACATAGGTAGTAAGCACAGTGGATGTTTTTATTTAGTGGTGATTGTAGGAGTATCACCAGAGGAAAGCTAAATCCTTTCTGTGAATCTACAATCTATCCATTTCTCATAAGATCGAGAGTGATTTGCTCCTTATGGAGTTCAAGTGACTTTGAGTTCAAAAGAATTTTTTGTTGGCCTTATTGAAAGCTAAAAATAGCCTATATGTTATTCTGTCCACTTACACCTGTAAGTAAACAAACATATAGAATACCCATATAGAAAATCAGTTTTAAAAATGGAAATGTAATTAAATCAAACACAATGTTGTATGGACAAATATTGCATAAGTCAATATGGATATATGTAGGTTTGTGTTCCTTTTCTCCTATTACAAAAAAAACCATTTTGCATAATATTTTGTGATGTTCTCAGAATTGAAATTTCCCAGAGTAGGCATTCACAGTAGCACCAAGGAGCAAGCAGGGTTTCCTGTTCCATTTTTTTCCTTTGGTCTGTTTGGTAAGGAACAGACTTGACACCCATCCTCTTGTTATCCTTTATGTGAACCTGCCTGTTCCAACTTTGTAATCTCACAGATCAGGATTAACCTCCTCTATAAGCTGCATTCATTTTAGGGGGATTTGCTCACAATATTGAAAGACAGGATGATATAAATGGATTAGAACTCCTGGGTCTTGCTCCCCATCGCATTCCCATTGTGCTTTGATCTTCTTCAGGAAGATCTGTTTAACAATGAGAAAAGACTCTGCCCACTAAGCGTGAAAAACCTCTGATGTTTGATGCAAGGAGAGCATCTGCCATGTTAATAGATTTGTCAGTGAGCTAAGTGCAGAGGTACTAGCTTTTGTTTTGGATTTGTAAAGTGCCTAAAAAACCCCCCGAATTAAAGAAAGTACTGACACACAGCTGAAGCTCCTGAGAATGTTTTCTATTTTGCTGCCTTTGATGGGAAGCTGGCCCTATGAAAATTGTTTAGAAGGTGTATAAATTTGTAACACTCAAATTCCTCATATGCTACCTATTTATCTCCAGTCTGTGTATGATTCATGAAGGGTTCAAAACCTCTCTGTTGAGAGAGTTAAAATATGGGTGGATGCTTCAAATGTTGGTCTGCTCAGAGGCTTGAGCTTGTTTCCTCCACAAACACCTATGCTCCCCTCCCTTTAAAAGTCAAATCTCATTCGTCTGCCTCTGAATGATAGCATTGCAACTAACTTATTCCTACCACAAAGCCTAAATTTAACAAAGCTGAGTCTAAAGATTTAACAGATACTGTTAGCCTCTGCACATTTCTCAGATTTTTATTGTACATAACTTTTCAGAATCTTGAGCCTCCTGTGTAATATAAGGTGTTAGAAACTCAGGTTATTACCAAAGTGGCAGCCTCAGGCAGAAGAGAAAATTGGCACAGAAAGACCCACGCTTACTCTTCATCCTTTTTTCTTGCCTTCTGGCTTTACCCTCAACTAATGTACCACAAACTTCCAGAACTCTGCTTTTTGAAATATGTAGACTCCTATTGTTATCTTTGCTGTACTGAGAATGAATATTTTAAATGGGAAAAAAGTATGAAAACATCACGGTTTACACATACTGCTCTGTAATTCAGTCTATCAATTTTTACATGAAATTGTAGCAGGGTGCCACCCCTACAGCAGCAATTTAACTTTCCAACAGGCTGCCTCAGTTCCTTTTCCTGTTTTATTTCAAATTATTTGTAACTTTAACTTTGTTTCTGTTCACAAACAACTCTTCAAACCTTCTCCCTTTCCCACAGGAACAATATGGCAATCTTATTTCCCTAAGGCACTGATTCAGTTTCTGCTGAAAATTGAAGTACCTTCACTGACTTCAGAAAGATCCAATATGGCTTGTTCAAAGACAAATTAAAAATCTCCTACTTGATAAAACTAAAAACATATTAAAATGAGATTTTTTTTTTCTATCTTTTGGACTGTTGAAATATCCAGATTTTCATAAAAAGCCCTGAGAAACTGTAATTTCTTGGCACCTAAGCCTCACCAGCTCTAAAACTGGAAATAACCAAAGTTTTAATCTGTATTCCTTTTCTAGAACAACTAAAAGGGAGCAAAAGATTCTAATTTTGCTAACATTTCCTACATGAGGATCTCACCTATGATATATATTAGGATTCATTTTCTTTCATTTCTTCATACAGAATTAACTGACCATGGTTCTATTCTAAGGCTTCATACAACTACCTTTTGCATTGCATTTATATGTTTCCTGATCTTCTGAAGGCTATCTCTGTTTTTTTTTTTAATGGATTACCACGTTGAAATGTAATGTTGCAGTTGTATTTAATTCCTCCACTTCATCAGTGGAATGAAAGAAAGTCAGCCAAATATACCTGCAAGCTATTATGGTGCTTATGTGTTACTACTGTGAAAGACAGGGAGCTGAACACCTTCAAATTTGCTGAAGTAGTTCTGTGGTGTTGCTCACAGGTGGCTGGAATTAAATTGACTAAGTGACTTCTCCAAGCACAGTACCTGTCATATCTTGTCTCCTTTTCATAACTTCAAAGATATGAAAGTCATAAAACCAAGACCCAGAAAGGGTCAGAAGCCACATGCTCCTTTGATTGATGTTTTGTCATATTTTGGTTCATTACTTCACCAGAAACCTTCTCTGCTAAATTTCAGAATTTATGAACTCCCAGAAAATAAATATTATTAAAAACTGGGAAAAAGGGTGGTAGTAGTCTAACCCACATGCATGAATCAAACAATTAGGCCTCCAGGATGACCTCAGAATAAGGAGAGACAATAGAGATTACATTCAATGTATTTGTTATCTATTTCCTTGACCTTACAGCCACCTTAAAATGCTGAAGCACTGTTGCTGAAGGAAATATTTTTTGCTGCTGTGTACAGAAGTTTCTTCCTAATGAACACCACAGGGTTTACTGATCGCTCTTAATGAGTTAGGAACAAGTGTCCTGCAGGTAAATTGTCACATATTTTTAGAAATAAACCAATCAATGAAGGTGATGTATAGAATGATAGAGTTATCTGTACTTCTCCGAAAGAGAAAACAAATATATCAATGTCCTTAATGCTTTATATAAAAGACACTTAAGGAGCTGGCAAAAACTCTGTTTAGACCTGTGTTTCAGCCCTTAAGAATCAATAACAGCAGTTAAATTGAGATTTAGGGACTCTTACAAACATAACCAGGAACAATATTCAAAGGAATGAAGAAACTGAAGGTTGTCACAGGAGAAAAAACTCTGATTTTGTCACAGCGTCTATGTCTTTTGGAAGAAATAGCTGCCTCTGAATGTTACTGTAAGATAGTCTTTTTTAACAATGACCTTTCTGCTGTGTCTTGACAATTACTTTGACTACCTTAGTAACATGTGGTGGATTTCAGCTATTCTGCTAGAATTCAACCAAGGAAATAATTGATGTACACTTTTTAGCAGATATATTATTATCTGAGTATATGTACCAGGATCTACTTTTTATGAAATGCACTAAATCTATTGTGTTTGGTGCAAGGGAGATACACACTTTAAAAAAATGCTGAATGCATTTATATAATTAATTTTCTGTGGAGGGATAGAATGTAAGAGAATAGTGCAGAAGGCAATCTCACCCCTGAGGAGTTGCAGCTGTGCTAATCACCAAAGATTAGGAACAGGCCTGCCCTTAACAGGCCACAGCTGTGTCCAATGAGAAGATTAGTGCTACAAAGAAGGGGTTAGCTGGGTGAGGAGAGTTAGAGTTTGTTGGCTGTGATGAAAAAAGAGTTAGTGCTGGGATGAGCTGCCTGTGAGAAGTCTCTAAGAAGGTATGGAACTTTTGAAATAAGATGACAACAATTTTCATCCTTAAAGGAAGATTTATGTCTTTGTACAGTATTTGCATATGTTTGCTGCATGCATGAAGATTGTTTTGTCCAGTGCTGAAATGCAGGAGCCTTTGGCCATCAGTTTGCAGTGCCTGATGCACAGGGAGCGGGAGGCTCCTGCTGGGGTTTGTGCAGTCCCTCCTGGGCAGGGCCCTGTGCACAGGGATGTCTGTTCTGTCAGTCACACCAGGCTTCTTTCATGTTTTCAGTGGGAAAGTCTCATGAGCTGAGGGTTCTATTTTCAGAGTTTTAGAATGTGATGCTTACATAATAAATGCCCTGATAGAGCTTATATTTTTAAAACTTTTAATTTTGTCCCTTACTCCATGCAAGTCAAACATCTCTGGAAGAATGATACATAACTGAGCTAACTCTAAAAGCTTTTCAATATAATTCTACCTATCTTGTATACAATGCAATAACTCCCTTGCTCTTTAAAATCTTTACATGCAAAATGGAGAAATATGTTACTGTGAAGTTTTTCAATATTTTCTCTTTTTCACATACAAATGCAATTTTGCTTAATTAGATAATATAGCTGTTTAAAGACAGAAAATCAGGATTATTTTGTGTGTGAAAATGTAATCTGTTACAGACCCCCTTGTTGCAAGACTTTTTATGAGTTTGACCATTATTCCTTCTGTCTTTACATGGAAGTTTTGAAATTGATTCTATTAAACAGGCAATTCAGAGTATATAGCATAACCCCCTAATTATGCAATAAATACATAACTAAATTAGTTTTGTGATTTTCCTTTTATATGTGAATTCATCTCTGTTTTCTTAATGTTGGGATTCTTTTAACTTGTGGAAGAACAGGCTTCTGCACATGGCCAAGAGCTACATTTATTTATGCAAAAGTAAGGATTGTCATTAAATATTTATATGTCTCATTTATTTGAAGCTGCTGTCCTATAAAGAACAGACTGCTTTGGGGTTGCTATTAACTGGCCAGGTTTTTGTGACCTCAGTTTAATTCTCAGACTGCTGTGCTCAAAGTTGTCACCTTTTATGAAATATTCCAAGAAAATGACAACGCTGTTTTGAAGTGTAAGTGAAGAGCACATGCTCGTCCTGCTCAGTGACCTCAGAGCATCCTTTACATGCTTGTACTTTTGTCCTCATGAGTTCAGTTCAAGAATTTAGTTCTCACATGAGGGTTTATCATTTTCCCACCATTTAGATGTCTTTAGGAATTTGCTTATTCCTCAGATCCTCATTTAGTACACTGCTACAAGTGACAGACATCTGCTTGTGAGTAAGTCCTTGCTTGCTTGCTGTAAATACTTTGCTCATCTGCCTGCATTTCCTGCTTTGTTGCCTGGGGAGAGGCCATGTGGAAAACGTTACTTAAGGAAAAAGTTTGTACAGCATGATGCATGAAAAAGTCCTTAGTTTCAAAGCAGTAGGGCTAGAGACATGGACTGCTCTTAATGACAGGCTTGTTATGAGATTTTAGCTAATAATGTTGAATGTTATTTGTAATTCAGTTCCCTGAATTCTGCTCTGCACTTCTGTGAAGTTTTGCTGCTTTGGTTTTACTGTGTTGGGTTGCAGAATATGCCATTGTTTTATTTATGTCTCATTATTTTTAATTGATATATACTTTTCTGTATTTTCCTGTTTTAAATGATGTCCTGCACTGTGAAAGCACTTGAAAATTTGAAATACAAGCAGTAAAATACAGAGTTCTTGATGTATCTGTGGAAGTTGGTGGTCTGTAAAAGTCAAAGGTATTGATACATGCTTACCTGTTTTGCTTCACAACAGATTAATGGATTATTTTACAGTAGCATGGCATTATAATCTTTATATGTAGTAATTTTTGTGTTGAGTCTTCCTTGTAGCATATTTCAATTTTTGTTATTTACCCACCTGTTTTTTCTACAGCCTGTAGAATACTGTGGGTTCAGTTCAGAAGTTGACCTCCTACCTATAATTCAAATATAATGGTTATTTTTGCTAAATTTTACAGCTCCATTGTGAAGATACCTGTTAAAGTGATTAGTCTAATTGTAAATTATTAGTATCTATTGACTCAGTACTACCATTTGTTAAAGGCAATTTTACTTCTGGAAATAGAAATTTACCAAATCAAACTGATTTTTAAACAAATAAGATATTCAAAGACAACAGTAGCTCATTGGCTGGCCTGGAGTCATGACATGATATGAGGTATGGATCTTGTATAGTGTTTAACCTGTATTTAAGTTGCATGGTCAGAATTAGTGATGCACAGTCCTTGTATGTTTTTCTCATTTATAATAGGCAGAGCACAGAATTCTACTTGGAATTTTGTCTGGCTTGTTTATTTAGCATATAAATACAATATGATTATTAGGGGAGCTTGCAGTGCTTTGAGATTATTTTGAGGCACATAAAAAAATCCTTCTACTTTGACTAGCTGTAGATATGAAGAATATGGCAAAGTTATATATTTCATATTAAATCCATCACTTAGACTCATGAGCACTGAGAATGTACTTCTCTAACTTTTCAGTTGGTTTTGAAAGATGACCTAAGAAAGATTATATTTTTTTTATCTAATTTGCTTTTCTTGCCTCTAATGAGTCTGAGTTGTAACTGTTTGAATTGTAGCTGGTGTTTCTATTTGATCTGTTAGTTCAAATATGCCATGTCACATCAAGGAACCCTTGATTTATTTCCACATCCCTTGCAGATGGATTTGCCAAGCAAACGATTTTCTTAGAATTATTTAGGTTATTTTTGGCCTTTTGTGTTTAGTGAGAAAAGTGCAATGGATCACATTTTTATTAACATTTCTAAACGCGTGCATATTATACTGTATTCATCTACCCCCAAAATCAATATTGGTTGAAGCTTGTTAAGATGACTGACAGGCTGGTTATTACTTCTGCCCTCCAGTGACTGTCCACATGGATATTCCCAGCCATTCACTAACACTGGCTGATTTTGGCTTAAAAATGAACTGATCCATAGATTTATAGACTGTGCTTCCTTTCCTCAAATTAGTGGTGTATAGATTATTTTACTTTCAAAACAATATTTGTTTTATAATTGAGACATATGCAACATGTATAAGAGTTTAGAGCTCTGTTCACTTAAAATATATTCATAAAATGATGCCTTAATTAATAGTTGTGGTGAGAAAATAGAAATATTGGATATGCTTGAAATCACTTAAGAGAATTTCATTTTCTAAATCACCATATTAGTGAAACAAAAAATTTATTAAGAAACTTTAAAAGCTCTTTGAAATATCTATGAAATAGATTAGGAAGTAAATATAATTCCAGTTAATTGTGCTACTGTTTACTGAATCCTCAGTAGAGAAGTTGTGAAATATGAAAATCAGATTTAGAAAAAAAGTTAACTGGCAAATTAAACAAAACTTTTTTTCTTCTGGAAAGGGCAGATCTCACAATAAGGTTATTTACATACAGCAGAACAAAATCAATGAAGTAATTTTACTTTCTGTTTTCTCCTCTGCTGTATGCAGGTGTAATAATTCATCTTGACTGGCTGAGCAAGGAGGGATTCTGGAGGCTGTGGATCTTTCTCTTTATTTTTGAACCTTTACATACAGCAGCTCATGAACAGACTCCTTTTCCATATTCATTTTCTGCAATCCTTTTTTCGCTGAGTAGTTCATTAAAAAAATTTAATCATACCTTTCCTGAGATGCCCTTTTGCACAGTAGTTTCTGAGTTTCAGTCTCTGAGGCTCAGTGGAGCACAGTGACAATGACACCTGGTCACTGCTAAACCCCTCAGTGGGGCTGGCAGGCACCGTGTCCTAAACTGCCCCAGGCTGTGTCTCAGCCCTTCCTGTGCCCTGGAACTGCTCTGAGAACTCAAGAGAAGGAGGCTCTGCCTTTCACTCGGGTGCCACAGAACTGTCCATCAAATAAGCAAAGGGGAGGGCTAATCTTCAGTTCTTACTTTTGTTAATCAGGGAGTTTGTAAGACATTATTGGTGAAAGAATATTCTTAAATCCTAGAAATGAATTTGTGAACAAGTTCTGGAAAAAGAGCCTCTTCATGAGCTCCTTTCTGTGAGTGTTGCCAAAACATAGTTTTCCACAATCCAAAGTGAGTTACTTCCCGCTTAGCTAATTACACAAAATTGAGTATTCACACAATTGTTAAGTTCTGCAGAGGCTACTTTCAGATTTATCATTAATTTCTTCAACCAGTCTGGAGACAGACCCATGTAAGAAACAGGGAGCATTCCTTTTAATACTAACAGCTATACTTCTGGTTTTCAAACACGTCCAATATTAAATGGAAAGTAGGCCAAAGGGATGGATACTGAACCTACTTTTTCTTAATGTTTATAGGAAGCAATTGGAAAGAAATTATATTCTGTGGGGGAGTTAAATGATATGCACTGGATCAGTGCTCTGGTCCTGCAGGAGGTAGAACTTGTTCAACTGCCTGCAGGATGCTGAAGGAGATCATGAGGTTTCCCCACCTCTATTGATCATGTGCCAACTCTCTATAGGCAGCAGCTCTTTCAAAGAGATTTAGATGATATCACAGGACAGAAAAGATTTCTCCTTTCCAACTGAAATTCTTTATATGCTGCAGGATACTTTGGTATCTTAACAGCACACAGTGTATTTTTCATAATGTGCTCCATTTTTATGTGTAACTGTTAAAGAGCAGAGTTTAGTTCTTTTTTTGGTTCCTTTTTTTCTTTCTCTAAAAACTAATTTAATTTGCATGAGTTTGTTTTTTGAGGAATGGGGAGGCCAGGTTAATCAGTCTTACTAAGTGATAGAAACTTTGACTACAAAATAAATTCAACAATGTACCTTACAATACACAAAAGCTTGATCATAAAAATAATGCAAAGGTACCATCCTCATTCCTTCCTTAGCTCTTTGAAGTTTTGATCTGAAATACTGCAAACTACTAACATTTATAAACTGTGCAAAGTAAAATATCCTGTATTTCTGAATTGCCTGCTGGTGCTGAAAGTTATAGAGTTTTCCTTTACATATGGACACCAGAAAAGAATGTATTTCATGTGGGTAGCTGGAATAACAATGCAAAGTGGTGTCTTTTCAAATATATGGTACAGAAAGATTTTTCTTTATTGCTTACTTTTAAGTTCAGTGATACTAAAATGGCAAAATAACATTGGAAACTTTCACTAAATAGACAATGTGTTAGAAAGTAGGCACTTTTTTCCTTTTCCACTTTCTACTTACAGAATCAACACTGAGCTGAAATTATGCAAGTCCACCTTTTTGCTTGAAATATTTCCCTTTCTCCAAGAAGTTTCTGTATTTAATAGCGTTTCTCCATAGAGATCCCTGGATGTTTCAGCACTGCTCAAGTCCCATTCTGAGAATTGAAATAGTGCTTTGATCCCATGCTTTGAATCTTTCAGAGGGACAAATCCTCACCCTCTGCGAATCTGTGTCCCTCCCCTATGCATTGTTTTCTATTGTCAGCATTAGTGGTTCCAGAACTATGTTGTGAATATGGGACTGTTTCCTCAATGTGATTGTAAATCTTAATTTTTAATTTCATGTGTCTTGGAAACCAGTTTCCTTTATCTGAATCAATTAAAAAAAATCCAGTGAAAGAGGAGGGAAGAAGAGGGGATAAATATGAAGGCTAGTCATGTTTTAACTGAAAATATTGGTCTGCCTTGCCTGGGGAAGACATCCAGGAGCAAGGCTGGTACTTCCATAATGGCTTTTTTAAGGTAGCAAGAGTCATAGCTTCAGCTTTTTCCTTGTGTCTTGTGAATCAGATGACGTTGCCAATGCCCCTTCTTCTATATCAGACACTTTACTTATTCTGCAAACTAAAAGCTGCTTGCTGACACTTATAAATTGGTGCTATTATCATCTTATATGTATTAGAATTATTGAGAGGGTGCACAAGCACACAGTGCCTTGTCTGCTTGATCTCCCACATCTGTTTTTCTGAAAACTGTTGAAAATCTGGAACCAAAACGTTTTCTGTTCTTCAAATTACTGCTTATTATTATATATAGTCTCTTTAGTTCTGAATGGTTTCTCAACACTCTTAGATAGATATGGTGATCTACAAAGGAAAATAAATACTCAGTTTAGGATGTTATATATAGCATGCCAAGCAGGGGAAAAAGAGAAAGAAATGTATGCCTTGTCTAAAACTTCAGAAGGGACTTGTTCGCTGAAGATGTGCTGTTTGTTGGAAATGAGGAAACTCTAAGTACATAAAGACACTGGTTTTACTTCCTTTGGTTCTGGGCTATCAATTATGTGGCACAGGAAGTTTGGTGCTCTGGAGGTTTTCTTAGATGCTGAAAGTGGCTTCAAGTAAACTTTTTATATGCTCAGAACTTCTGGAATTGGATGCTTAGTGTCTCAAGTGGAGTAGCAGCACACTTTATAAATCAGCTTTCTGTGGGCACTGTATTGTCTGACCAAAGGCTGAAAGGAAGATTTATCATGCAGTGTTTGTGGGATGCTTGGATATTGACTCTCTCATTGCACTTAATAAGAGGAGGAGACACCAATATAGGGGTTCTAGCTTAACTGATTACTTTCTCAGTAATCAGCTGCTTTTTTTTTCAGTAGTTACTGAGAGAAAAGCTGTCCTACTGAATCACAGTGGATTTCAACAGAATCTGTTGCTGGGAAATTTTCTGTTTGCTTCTTTTTATGGCAAGTATTATGATTCTTTAATTTGTCACACTGAACAGCAAATTAAAAGAAAAAAGGCAGTGGAGTTTCTTACCTAGACAGCAAACGCTACAGTTCTGTTTAGCAAAGATGGAAACTGTAGCAGAGGTCTGAGAAACAAGGAAGTGCCAGACAGAGGGGAGCTGTGTCTTCAGTCTTCTGGAACTAATTTTCTCTGTCATCAGATTCCAAGACTGGGCTGACTGGGACCTGAACAGCTTCTTCACTGTAGGGTCATGTGCTGCCTGTTGGAGACAGTAACTTAAACCCAAACACATCTTATAAAATCAATGTGGTATCTCTTCTTCTTGGACTGGGCTTGCCTTTGGACTGTCCAGGGTAATACTGTTATTTTTAGAGTGACCAGAGGATCTGAGTCAGCCAGCAAATGAGCCAAGGTGAATTACTCCAGGAGGCAGAGACACTAAGGTATGAGCAAAGAGAAAATGTCCTCATGTTGTGAATGATACTTTAAACCAGAGCTTTCCATTATTTGTCTCCCCTGTAATTTAGAACATATAACCCAGAACACAGAGGTGGAAGCAAGAGAAATTGATGTCTTCTGTGTTTACTGGCTGCTTTGGAAGTTTTTCACCTACCATTTCTACTGAGCTCACCATATTTCCACAGAGTACAATGGGAGTAGAATTTAAAATTGTACTTTCTATGATGTATGCATGGTTAATGCATAATCATTCTTGCTAGCATTAACTTAATTTTTTAAAATGAACTTAAAATCAACTGTGCTAGAAAATTTCTTATAAAAGTATGGAAGGCTCTGGAAGATGGAACTGACTTTTTTCCTCAAGAATGAGTAAGCATTTGTGGAACACTGATAATCTAGAAATTTTTAGTTATGGTTTTTTCATTTCAAGTTGTCCTAAAAAGTGGCATCCTTGTGATCCTACCCTTGGTATGTGCCTCCTATATAACATTTGAACTTGTTGACAAATTTTAAACAAATTTGGCATGGGTGAAAGTCATAGAGGTTGGGTATGCTCACGTTTCATGAAAATGAGAGATAGATATTTGAAAGCGAGAGAGAGAATGGTTATGTCCTTACCCAAGGAAGACAACAAAATTAATCTTTGGTTAAACATCAGGGACTCTGCATAAACTCACTGCTGAGACAGAAATCTCAATTATTATTGGTAGTTGGAGGCTCAAAAACTAACCAAGGAAGTTTTTTTTTCCTCTCTAGTTGAAAAGAGCATCCATATACTTTGAACTGGAATAACTTCAGACATTAAAAAAAAGAAATTAAAAACGCAATTATAAAGCTTTGATGAGAGCACTCAGGTCTAATTTAGAACAAACTGGACTGAGCATGAAATGGCTCTAAAAATAGCAGGGCACTTAAAAAACTGGAAGGGATACATGGAGAAAATACAAATTTACAAAAGACTGAATGAGTAAAGATGGAGATTTGCTGCCACTATTTTTGTTGCCACTTCATCACCTAGAGAAGAAAGAGATGAGGACTTTACATATAGTTTGGAGTTTAAGGAATGATTTGTCATCCCTGAGTTACCATAGCATCTGGTTTCCCTGGTTACCAGTGACCATGGAAGGGACACTAGGGAAGCTGAAGGCTGCTTATATATTTATTTTTTGAGACAGGAAAAGAGAGAGAGGGGTCAGAAAAGATTTTTGTGTGTGTGAGAACAGAATGTGAGAAATAGTGCTGGAGGAGAACAGTTTGGAACAGATTTTTTTTGAAATGGAATTTATAGATTTCTTTTCAGTGCAAGGAGTTAAGTAGTTGAAAGAAAGACTGGTGGTGAGAAACAGAAATTCTGATTAAAAAAATGAGGAGAAGAAAAGCCCTAAGGCTGTCACCCTGAGAATACTGGAGGTTGTGTCAATATAGATGACACAGGGTGTGATTTGACCAGATTTCCTCTTTACCAGGGTAGCACTGGACTGGTCCTTTCTGAGCTTGGGGTTTTACAAGAAGAGGTTTATTAATCTACTTGTGCCATGGACAGCATGTTTGTGGCCTGTTGAATTACTGTGAATAGAAGAATAGATATGGCAGATTATAGCAAGGAGGGTTCTCAGTGAGTGTTTGTTTGCTGGTTTCAGCATAAGAACATTGCTTATTTTCCCTTTTGCTTTCAAACTTACCTATTTCATGTTCAGAAAACCTTTCGAAAGATGCCACACTGTAACAGACACCATATGCAACAAACACTCCTGGGCAGCTTTGAGTTTGATCTTTAGTGGAAAGCAAAGGAAGGCTGTAATTGCTTTCATCTTGTTGACTTGTTGACATTTAATCAGAGCTCAGATTTCCAGGGAGGAATTATTCAGGCTTGGGGAGTTTTTGACACCTCTACATTAGTAAAATATTTTTTAGACATTTTAATATTCTTATTCCACAAGGACCTGTTCATGTCAGAGAATCTCATACAGAAAATTTCCACTAATGCAAGAGTGGCTCTGCTGCCCTAGTTCCAGTATCTGAGGCAGCTTAAATGGAATAATTCTGTTTTGTCCCTGTGTTTTATCCATGATAGACATTTCTTTGATTTCTTCATTTCTAGGGCAATTTACATGTACTTGACTGGACCAGCTTCTCTTAAATCAAAAAAATACAAAGGCTTAAATATAAGAATACTCAACTTTATCCTGTGCAAGCTCTTGTTTATGGCTGAAATTGTAAATCTTTGTCTTTAATATTTTTTATTTCTTTGCACACAGGCCAGATGGTAGGAAACAGATGATTTTACTAGCTGGATAATTTTAAGCATGTGATTACAATGTTATGAGTAAATACATAATTTTGCTATGTTTCATTACTGAGCTTTTTAATGTTCCATTCAAAACTTAGTAAACAAATTTTATTTTTCAGAGATTTTCTTAGTTATTTTATTTTCGAGATAATTTAAAATACCAAAAGGCATGTCATTGTATATCTTCCAAGGTAGAGATTTTTTAGAGGAAAAAAAAGACAACACAATGTGGATGAGCCTTTGAACTCATTGAGGCAAATTTATTCTGAATTTGACCCTCAAATTCAAGGTTTCACACTATTAGTAACTATGATGTGATGATGATTTAAACATCCTGAGCATTTTGGTAGTCTATAGAATACCTTAATTCACCAGAGACCAGAGGAGAAGGCTTTTGTAGAACTGTAATAGTATTCTGAGCTTATTCATAACAAATAACCAGTTACCATAGATTTAGATTAGTAATCTAGTGACTTTTGTAGATTTAGAGTATATGAAAGTAGAAAGAGGATTTACATTTTGGTTCTTTGGATTTATTTTGCTTATATTCCCTTTTATTTGCCAGGAAGCAAATTATTCTTTGTATGCTGCTGAAAAATATTTTATTAAAATATGACTTATTTAACAGCTAATATATCTAGGTTATAATTTCCTTAGTAGAAAGCTTTTTCCCTTTATTTTTCTTTCGATGGTCAGATACAAGTGAAAAAACCCAAAAAATCCTCCAAACCCCCATTATAATTGCCTAACTCCAAGACCAGCACAGCATACAATTTTGAGGAAAATCTGCCACGAAAAAAGAGAACATATATTGGAAAGGACAGAATGCAGTTAAAATGTTGCCAGTGTACATATTTTGCTACTTGTTCATAAATAGTAATTTAATTTTCTTTTCTGTTTTGCTGACATATTCCAAAAATCCCTGTCAGAAGGTGCTTTGTTGACCTTAACCTTACTAAATTTTACAAGCACAGTGGTAGTCACTTCCCTTGAAAAAGATATTGTTGCCAGTAATTATTGCTAAGTCTAACCCCATCTATCCCATATGTGACAATAAAACTGGCCTTTTCAAAAAAAAAAAAAGAAAAAAAAGATGAGAAAATAAGAAGAGGTGAGAGAAGAAAAAAAAATACATTGATATTCTGAATTTCACAGTTTAGCAGAGGAGAACTTTTTAACAACCCCACCCCCAAAGTTCCACCTGCAGCTTGTTAAGTAAATGCTTGGTAAAGACACCACCCCCAAACCCCCACAAGGATCCAGGTGTTGCCCATTTGTGCTAACGATTTGTAAGTGAATCCCATCAAAAGGGTGGCTCAGCAGATTAAAGCTGAGGTATTTGAAGAAGCTTGGGAGGGAGGATGGTGGTAGTCCTCTCCTGCTACAGCACATTTGCCCAGAAGGTTGCTAATTGCCGTGCAAAATTTCTCCAGAGATTTAGAAGGTGTTGGTAATTGGTAGAAAGATTTCAATTTATTTTCCTGGGTGAGATGTCTTCTGAGGTGAGAAATAAGTTTTATTTAACAGGAGCAAAAATTAAGTAAAAGCTGGAAGGATGGGAGGGAGAGGCTCCTAGGAAAGTGTGATATAATAACATTTTTATTGTTTTCCCTGCAAATAGGCAGGAAAGTTTTACTAATGATTTGCTAGAAATGCTTTAATGTCTCTTGCTGTGCACAGTTATCTTGTGAAGTTTGATTTTTGTGTCCCAGGAGGCTGCAGAAGGGGAATGTTCCTATACTATTTCACATCAACCACTAGTCCTGTACAGAAAGTTGGCCTTACAATTTGTTTTTAGATATGTCCTGAATGCTTATATTAAAAATTAGGATTAATTGCTATTCAGTTAAAGATATGTTTTGGATGTATGTTTCTGTATTCCTAAAAGATGAACTCTTTCTAAGGTAAAAATATCATTAAATGAAGGTGGCAAGTCAGCACAACCCTGTTGCAGCAGTATCTTCAGAGCTGCTTTGTTTTACGCTGTCTTTCCTGAGGAGATCAATAATGGATGGCTGACATAATTCTTTCACCACTCAGAAATGAGAAAGCCTAAATGCATTTCTTTAGGGCAGGCATGTTTTTCATCCTGACCTGAAAGGCCTGTAATTGAGTGAGGTTTATAAGTGTGATTGCTATTGGTGTGTGTTCCAATCTGATGTGCCTCTGAAAGGTTCCACTGGCATTTACCTGACTCTTAGGAATGTTGACCTCATCTCCCAGGCTGGCCAGGATGTGAAATGTCTGTGCTGGGAGACACATATACGGAATAGATCTCAGAGGCATTGAGGTTTAGCTTATGATTGTGTTGGTAACTTCTTCAAAGTTTACTGGTTCTACCTTATTTGCATATGCTGAAACTTTAAAAAGAAAGAGCTGAGAACAGGGGTCCATCCCCTTGCAATATTGACTCATATTTGTATCTTCCTGGTAAAGTGATTGGAAAGGCTTATCAAGCTTCCTGTTGATAAGAATGTGGGAAAACTGGAGAGCTTCTTTAACTGGGCTGTTCTGCTGCTATTCATAGGTCTAAAAGTTTGGGAGGAATGTGTGCCTCTGAAATGATGTGTGTCAGTATGGACATACCTACAGCACAAGACTCTAAAGTACAGTTCCTATTACTAGCAGCTTTTGGGTCTCCAATCATTTCTACAAATGAAAATGTACCCAAAGGAAAGCAGGGGAGCAAAGAATTACAGGTTCATTGTGACTCCAGAGCGTTGAGTATAGCCCAGATCCCTCTCTCATGGCAGCTGTCCTTCCAACCACCCTGAATACTTTCCCTTTCTCCAGGAAGCCCCTGTGGCCCAGCTCTGGGCAGGATGCTGGCTGTGCTCCTACCAAAGGGGCATTCACAGGGCCAGAGCATTTTCCAGACCCAGGCAGACTGTGCTGCTCTTGTCTGAGGGATTTTATTTAGTTTATCTTTGGAGGGCTTTCTGTGGTATATTTACAATATATTCTCTGGAATGGTTCAGGTATATGGAGGCATCACTATGGCTGTAAGACAGACTGACATGGTCAAAGACTTCATCCCATCTGCTGATTTTACCCATCTTTTATATCAGATTAGCAGTCTGCTTTGCACTGTGTTCATCCCAGAAGTTTCTTGGAAAAAACCAACAGAATTCTGTAATTTAATGTATTACTGTTTTCATCTGTTGTTTTGGAAGACTCTGGATAAGACAGATTGGTTTACAGCACATGTGAAATGCTGTTGAAATACAGAACACAGATGCACTTGGGTAAAACAGCTCTTTTCACTAGTAATTACTATTGCTGAGAGAAAGGGAAATTCAACTTTGATTAGCATTTTTGAGGGGCTGGTTGGGTTTTCTGTTATTTGTGAAAGGAAGGAGTGATTCTGGGAGTGTTATGGCAGTCCTGGCTGATGTTACAATGGTGTTCTGTGGCTGAGAGGGGGGCTGCCAGGTGCCAAATGATCTTGAGGGTGCTGTGGGTCCCAGCTGTCCCTCTCAGGTTTGCTGTGGGATCTCTGTGGAGCAGCTGGGGCTGCTCCATGTGGGACAGGGCTGGTTCCAGAGGGTTCTGGAGCCACTCTAACACAGGGTACAGCTGAGCCCCCCAGCAATACCAGTGGTGCCTCTGTGGGTGTTTAGGAGGGCAGAAAATGCTGGGCAAATGCAGAGGGGGGAAGAAAGGCAGAGAAAGAGCAGAAGGAACACCACTAAGGTGAATGCCATCATTGTATGCTTCTGTGATTGAAGGTGATGTGTTGCTGTTAGTTGCACATATAGAACTTTATCTCTAGAAAGAAAATAACCCCCTAAATGCTGTAAATCAGCACCACTTGTGAAATCCACAGTATGTCTTCCTTGCTGTGTGAATTCAGTTCTATTGGAAGCAGTATTCCCACGTTTGTTTTGATACACAGTGGAAATAAAGTACTAGTTCTCTTACCCACAAATATGCTATGTGTTTGTGAATTGAGTTTCAAACTCTTTTATCAACACTGATTGCTGCCTGGGGAAATGATTCCAATATATCAAAGCCTGAGAGAAAAGAAAGCCAAGGGTAGCTGGATATTTCAAAGCAGAATAAAAAATGAGCATTAGAATTCATGACAAGTAAAAGCAATTTGTAGTACAGAGGTAGGCATTGTATTAAATAAATGCATTTAAAATATTGCATGTAAATGAAGTAGATGTCTGAATTTAAGAAGGAAGAGCAAGTGCTAGGCATTAGTGTTTAATCAGGTATTTGTAAGTAGTAAGAGACTTAATTTAAAAATAGGATTACCTGTAATTCACTCTGAATACTTAAAAATTTTTTCTCTATCAGGATGAGTCACATTTACTCCTATTAAGCAATATTTTATTCTTAAAGTAGGTTTCTTCATTTCCTCTACCTATAACACAAAACAGTTTTCAGTGTAGAAATAGTGGGAAAATATTCCTAGGAGCGAAGTATTTAGAGACAGAAAAAGGGGTATCATTCACTTTCTTCATTATCTTTTGACAAGGACAGCCTCCTAGAAGGAGTGAAAAGTACTTTGAGTGCCAAATTGAATGACACTCACCATTTAATTTTTTTCCTCAAGCATTTATTTTCAGCCCATGAGTACATCTATTGTGTTTTCCTGTTTTCCAATGGAGATGTGGCAATGTCATGAAAAAGACACTTCTGAACAACCTTAGTTCTCGGTGTCAATTAGATAATTTTGGAAACATGACTTTCTCTTAGATAATGGTAAAACAACTACAAATGAGGCAAAATACAGAAAAATAAGCCATTATAAAAATAACATAAATTAGTATATTTCTTGCACAATTTTAGGATGTGCATGGACTGCATTCCTGTTTTGCCTTATACATTTTGGATGTTTAGAAGGGCAAGAGCTGAATCTGGTTCTTTTAACACGTTGTGTAATAGGTGTTCATTTGCAAGGAAAATGCTTTCTCTTTGAATATTTTTCATTTAAAAGACATTAATTACTTGCGGATCTTAAGAGACAGCAACAATTTCCACCATCATGTGGCTGCTATTTGGGATATGTTCACCTTTTTTATTAGATTTCAGTGTTGAACTTTATTTAACTGAGAACCCTGGGGTTTACTTGGTGACATACAAAATGTGTGTACATGCCTGTGTGTGAGATTTGAACAGGCAGCCACTTTCTCTTTTCAAACAAAGGACATCCATAACAGCAATGTGGAGCATTGCATTCAGTCCTTGTTTCAGGGCTCAAACCTCTGTATGCAATTGAGGTAATTTTGGTATCACTCTCTAACAGGCATTTCCATTTTGGTAAACTCTCTTCAGATTGCTCAAAAAGCATACCTGCCAAAATGACCCATTTTGGTGGCAAAAAGGTTTTGAAGCAGGAAATCTTCTGTGGTTTGAATGATTCCCCAGCTTTAAAGCCTGGCAGCACAACATGAAACATGCCAGCATTAGATTAGGTTGCAAGTTGATTTCAATTAGACTGTACAATGTGTTTTGTTTTTTTAATAATTTCCTTCTCAGAAATTCTGAAAGCTTTTATTTTAGTGGTGTGAAAATACAGATGTCTTAACTGCCTTGAAAATAAGATCAAGATAAGGCAGACTCAGGTCCTATTTCAGTCAATATGGCAGTGATCCTATGGACGTCAGACTCATTGTTTGATGCATAAAAATACAAATAAAATCATTAGGCATTGACACATCTTTGTTTTAAAAAAATTATGTTGATAACTTAAACATGAAGCAATGCTGTCAGATAAATGTGGCTGTGTGGTGCTTCAATGTGTCCTGGGGAACCTGTCCTGCTGCTTTAATGCTTGAGCTGTAAAGCTCACAACTTTCAGCATCATATTCCAATCAGGTTTGATCCTCAGACACTCATGTAAACACAGCTCATTTGTTACCTGAACTTTATCATTTTGTCCGGTCTCAATTTACTGCGTGCCTGTATGACACAAGGCCCTCACTTGTGAATATTCTTTTTTTCAGATGAACAGCAAGTGAACAAGTTTGGGGTGAAAGTTAAAACACTTTAAAGGACATATAATCTGCTGTGCTTTTCACAATCCCCAAATAGGTAAGATAAAATCAAATTTGGTTCTAGATGCAGTTTTGCCAGTCAAGCACCATTATAATTTGACAGGCATGATGTGACACAATGAAATCTGAATGACACAACCTACTGTGACATATCTGATAGGTCAAGGTATAAATTTAATAAACATTTCCAATAAGTTTCCTGTACTTGGCCTGTCATGGCCTCAGTGTTCTGCCAGTCTTTAGGTCAGGTATTTGGTTGTAAACATCACAAAATGTAACAGGTTGCTTTTTCATGAGAAGTTCCATAGGTGTTTCCATGTACATTTCCTGGACATTCTGGATCTGAATAATGTTGCAACTGTATAATTATTCCAATGTAGGCACGTGTGAACCATTGTATGTGGTCAGTAGAGACGCTGCTGAATATATGGAATCACTTAACCTACTTGCATATAATCTGCCTAACACTGAGATACTGTGTTGTGGCTCTCTATGACCTAGTTGGCTTCTTTCTGAAGTTTTAGGTGTTGAAAAAAAAGAAAAGACACAGCTCCAGGGTTTCTTCCCTATAATTTATCATGACAGCGGCTTACTCAAAGAATTAAAAGCAAGGTATCTCCTCATCTACTCCTTGGATTTACATTGCTGCTGCAATGAGAGGATTCTCTTCTAATTCAATGAAAACCAGTTGGTGCTGCTAAACTCCCAAACCTCCTGAAGTGGCATTTAATACATAAAATTAACAGAACATAAAATACCTTTTAAAAGAATTCTTCACACTAACCCTTCAGCCAGTTATCAGTTATGCCTTGGCCCCTTTTCTAACTACTTAAAATTAATGATTTGGAATCCAGAGTTTTATGCTTCTAGAGTCATCTAATTCTTGTGATTTCAGTGGGAATTGGTAGGCTCACAAATGTAGTTCATAATTAGAATGTATTTATCATATCTGCATTACCTTATTATATAGAAAAGCGTGTTAATATTGCGTATCACAAAGTATTTGCAAATATTTATTTCCAAGAACTTTATTTAAAAGCCTTGTAAACAATTTGAGTTTTTTCAAACAACAAACAATGTGCTTTACAGCACTTCTGAAATAATTGCTTTTACAGCCTGGGACAAAGCTGCTACATGGTCTATTCCAAATTAGCCTGTGTGATTGCTAAAAATGGACTTGGGCTATGGAAACCAGAAAGCAATCTTCATGTATTACTTACTGCTTCATTTGAAATATAAACCAAATAATCATTATAAATTAATATGCTTATATCACCTTCTGCCAAAAACCCTTGTATATGTCAACTACTGTCAAAAGTGTCACAGCAAAGTATGTCAGGAATACACCAGGTTGTTCTGTAAAAATAAGAAACTTATGTCCATGTGATTCCAACATTGAAGGTGACTTATGCTTTCAAAATAAGTGTCCACAGAGTCACTCAGCGTTCATATTTCATTTGAAGTTCTTGCCCTTTATTATGAAATAGCTTCATTGATGAAGGGCATTCAAATAACTTAAGTCCTGAAATATGCTGGTTAAGACAGGAATAAACTGTGCCCTGCTCCTGTATAGTAAGAGCACTGCAACTGTTCAGCCTCACCAGGCTGACATATCTGGAATATCAAACTCCATGCTTGTGTCTGCACAGAGCAGGGACAGCAGAGGTGAGCACTGTCACATTTATTGCAAGTAGCCAGATGGTCCTGTTATTTCAGTCTCCTGAATAGATAATGGGTAGCTCAGGAAAGAAGTTCTTATTGTCAGCTGAGGTGTAATAGGTTCTGGACACGGACTATTGCTGTTTATCTCTTTTATTGTTTCAGTTGCTATCTAAAATAATTTTCTTAGGAACACTAGATTATAGAAGCTAAGTTTAAATAAGAATATTGCATGGTATTGAGTCATGGGAATACTAATAGTCTATGTTGCTCAGGGAATAAGTCTCAGGTACAAATGTTGTGATCTGGTATTATATTTAATGTAGCTATTGGTCATTATAAAGCATTTCTGAGATATTTTACTCCATAAGCAAGCTATGCATTAAGTTTCAGTACATTTGACATAAATTTATAGGGAAGAAGTAAAGACAGAATGCAGGTAACAATATGCTCTGAAAGAGATTTGGGGATGTATGTTACTAAAAAATACAAATCTTTGTAAGTTATATTGAATGGGTGCATTCAGCAAGTCCAAAAATATTTTATTTTGAAATCTGTCGCTGTATTCATCTGTTTCAGATATCTAGCTGTGTTTTTGTCCATTTTCTACCTATCTATTCTCTGCTGTACTTGTGTTTTTATGGCTTAGCCCCAAGAGGATATGCAGAGGTAGTGCTGTGGCAGACCTTGCTGAAACCTCTACCAGCTCACTGATGCTCACTTGTTTTAATTTCTTCTTTCTTCCTCTCACTTTTGAAACCTTTGTTCAACAAACAGTCCATAGATACCTTGCTAGTTACTTTGTATTAGATGTGCTGACTACCATCAAAATGAAAAAGTGGTTTTCACCAAAAAGGAGTTACAGAAGTTAAATTAGGATTTAACTGGTCAAGAATGGGCCAAATTCATAGAATGGTTTGGCTTGGAAGGGACCTTAAATATAATTTAGGTCCATCCCCTGCCATGGACACTCATTCTGAAAGCAGCTTCTCTAGAACGGCCCACCTCTTGAGCTGCTTAGTTTCCAGCTCCTCCTTTACTCCTAGAAACAGACAGTTTCACAATACTGTTTTAGTGAATAGAAGCCTCCTGAAAACACAGTTCAGGTGCAGTAATCCTACAGCAAGATGTTTAACTTAATGCATCTAGTAGTGCAGTACTTCAGAAACTGTGTTTAGGAGCTACTCTGTCTGAAAGGAGATATGTAAGAGACTCACTGACTGGAATGATGGCATAATTGCCCAGTGCAGGAAGATTTGCTGTAGTTCAGAAGAAAATCCAGTACTATTGCCAGTGGTAAGAGGCTTGAGATACTTGAGACAGAAATGTATAGCTTCACACCATTCCAAGAATAGATTTGTGCCCATACAGCTGAATTGCACTTTGGGTATGTTCCCACTCCTTTTTTTACCCCAGAAGGAAAATACATGTAATATTCCATGCATTGCATGCATTTCCTTTTCTGAGGAAAGTATTTCTTATTTTCCCTCTCTTCTGTGGAAAATTCAGTGAATTGGCTATAGAATGAATCCTTGGTAACAATGAATCACTTACATGTTTTTTTCCCAGATTTGCAAGGAGTTTGTCAGTGCACTGTTCTGATTATACTTAATATTGTAGTCCTGGTGAAAAAGCTATTATGTTAAAGGTGCTTTACACAGCACCTTTATCTTGCCTTGGAAAGTAGAAACTTTGGTTGCTCAGCAGAGTTTATGCAATTGTTGTAAGCCTCACTTTCTCTGCATTTACACTGTGCTTGCTATACTGCCCTGGTATAGCTGTGAAAGGATCCTCTTTTCCCCCACCCAGCCTCAATATAAACAAGATCTAAGTTACCAATGTGATAATTAACTATACATTACAATTCATTAAATAGTCTTAAGTCAGGTGGGGGAACAAATGAAATTCATCATTAGCAATTGAGTTTTAGAGTAGTGTGTGTGGGTGCATGGGAATATGTATGCTAGAAGAAATAAATGCAGATTAAATCCATTAGCAATTTTTTGCACACCTCATTAGGCAAAATATCAAATCCTACTTAGCTCTTCTACTGCTCTCATTAGACAATTTAAACTGTACTGTTCCACACCATGGAAAGAATAAACCAATCCCTGGTCTAGTGTCCCACAAGTGAATTCTCAATGTCATACCAGCTCCCTGGGCTCATCATGTTGCCTCAGTGTATATTGCTCAGTCTGCTGAGAGAGCCTGGCAACCCTAGAGGGGCTTTCTGGAAAACAAGTGGTTTTTACTACTTCTCACACCACTGTCCAGGCTCTCTGGAGCTATAAGTGGCTTAAAACATTTGTGCAGCTCTATGAGTGTGTTGAAAATGCCTCCCATTGATAATTGCAGAAAAAGTTGCTCTCTCACTCCCCTTGTCACAGCAAAGTATGAAAATACAGAATTATCAAAAATTGAAGTGTTCTTTCTGAGGACGTCACTCTTGTTAGAGTTTTTAATGGAATAATATATTGGGTTGATGTTGGGATATCTGTGTCAGAGGTTGTGGATTAACAGTTTAAGTCAATTCCACTGCTTTGGGAAGTGTTCCCAACCTGCCCTGACCTGCAGCTCATTCCTGTCCTCCTTCATGTGCTTATGCTGGCACAGAAATGGACAAGAAAGGGGGACAAATTGGTTTAAAATTACCCTGGCAAAATAGGACTGAATTAACTTTGATACAGCTTGGTTTGCTGGGCTGGCTCACCATCTAACCTTGCAAATACTCCATCACAAAAGAAGGAAAGAAAGTACAGGCTGAGACTGCACAGAGGGAGGAGACAAAAGTGCTTCATTTAACTGTACTTGTCTTACAGCAGTTAAGGTTTCCATGATACTGTGGCAATAATATAGTCAGTAGTTCAAAGGAAGCTCTATAATGCAAAGTTGAACAAAAGTAGATGGGAAACTTTAAAGGGAGTTTGATAGCAAGGATTTGCCATTATTTTTGCAGATAAAGGGGGAAAAAAATAGGGTTTCCTCTTGTTAATTCATTTACACACAGCAAGAGGCATGAAAGAAAGTACAAGTCAATATTATAACAGTCTATTCTGAGTGAAAGTCTAAAAAGTATGGAGAGACTGTCTTTAATCCTTTCTCTTTCCTGTTATTTGTTACTCTTTCTGATTTGGAGACTGAAAAGTGCTAAATACCTTTCTTTCCTTGGCCAAACCATCTTGTGCAATGCAAGCTCGCACAGTTTAAAAGCATAGAGCTCACTTACCTAGAAGGTAAATCAGAATGAGAGGAAAAATTCTCTGCTGAGTACTCAAGGTTGTGGTCCAATTAACTTTTCTTATTTATGAGTAAAAATGCAGTAGAGTCAGAAAACAGTAACAAAGGCACTTACTTCCTCTCCATGTACAGTATTAGAGCAGTATTTAACTTTCAAACTAGGTTAACTGTATTTTTAGCTTCTGTCCTCTCCTTACTTCTTGCAGATGCTGGAGCAGGTAGAATTTCCATTTTTACCTCACTCTGGAAGCAGCAGTGTATAAGAGAACAGCTGAATTCTTGCAGCACCACATGTAGTGTTCTTTGCTGCCTTTGATCATTTGTCATTTTGATCATTACACTTTGAGCAAAGTAGTTAATTGATCCTTTCTCATTGCCTCCTTCATGTCCTGCCTGCTATCAGCTTTGGTCATTTCCTTTATATTCAAAAATGTACAGGAAATAGTCCTGCAGGTCTTAGCACAAATGGGCGTGCCTGTCATTCTGCTGTGAAAGGAGTGTTCCTGGTGCTGCTCACTCAGTCAGGAATGCTTTGGAGCCTCACCAGGGTGTAGCTTGTACCTCATTATGATTTCTGTAGCTGGTAGGTGCACCTCACATGCTGAGACGAAGGGCCAGAAGAAGGAATTGGCAGACAGGAAGATTTTGAACAAAGGGTCCTGATGCCTCTATCCTCTGTTCAGTCCCACAAAAGCAGATCCCATGTGGGATGTATAAAAGTGGCCAAGTAGAGGTTCGTGCTCTTAATGGCTTTGTGTGGACTTATGAGGGTTATGGTTCCCAGGTATCCTAGTGAAACTGGGACAGTCTGGACAAAGTGGAAGCAATTCCAGGAATTTTATGAGTACAGCTTGTACTGTCCCCACCCCACATGAGGGAAAGGGGCTGCTGGCTGGGTCTGACAGTGTGGGTCACTGACACATAGGCTGGAAAAGAGATGGGCCCCCTGAAGAGACCTAAAGGATGGAGTTTAACCTTCTAAACAGAAAATCTAATTTTCTTGTTTTTCTTGTGTGTCATCCAAACAGAGATAGAATCTCCCTCAGCTCTTGCATGCTCTCTAGGTTCCCTGGCCTTACCAAAGGAAGGGAATTCTGTCAGATGATGGCATATGGGTAGGTGCTCATAGCCATGGGGGAGCTCATGGCTCAGAACAGGCCCTCAATTGCATTTAAATCTGGGGATGGAAAAGGAGAGAGGAGGAAGAAATCTCACTTTGTGTCAGGACTGCCTTTTCTCCCACACCATAACCCATTCCAAATCCCTCTGTTAAACCTTGAATACATTGTATGCTAAGCAAATAATTTCTCCTATTATATTTTACATGCAATTCTTCAAATTCAAAGGTCACCAGCCAGACATGTAAAATGACTTCATGAACGACTTCAGCTCGTTAATCATGCCTCACTGTTGCAGTGCCTCTCCTCTGTTCATTAGAATAACATTTCTTTGCACTTTATGGCAAACCATCATTATAATACAGAACAAGGACAACAGAGTGTGAAAGACTTTTTTTAATGAGACTTCATAGCTGCTCATGGTGGGACTCCTCATCCTGTTTGCTCTTGAAAGAGCTGTCTGACAAAGGTTCAGAATTTTACCTGATGAAGAGAGCCAGAAAGAGTTTCACAGGGAAAACTGTCAATGAGCTTACAGAAAACTGCATAAACTTGGCTGCCCTGTCAGCTGAGCTGTCAGTCTTCAAACAAATGCAGAGAGAAAATCTTTAATTGTACTCACCACACACAAGACATTTTATGCTGTATCATTGTCATTTGCAGCTGTTCTTAAATCATGGAGAAAAGGCAGCAGCTCAGGATCCCCAGGATCTTGGGTGGACTCTGGACTTAATAAGGAGAAACTCTGTACTTTAATAATTACCAATCATCGAGGAAAATAAACTGTTAATCAGAACTTCTAATGCTCAGTTGCATCATCAATGCTCTTGCTGTTATTTTAATATTATTTTAGTCCTTACCTTGGTTATACCAAAGAAATGGAATCATTACAATAGTGCTGGACTCAGACAGCTAATTTAAATCTCTCTTAATAAATATTTTAAGGGATGTTAATAATATTTTAGATTCTTTCTTCTTTAGCTGGAATAATGAAATTGCAAAAGTGGCTTATAAAGTTTTGTGGCTGTTCATTTTTAATTAAAATGTTCTTCCCTGTTTTCCCTCAGGAGTGGAGCAACCTTAAGCACTAGAAAAGGATACCAAGGTTCCTCAGAAAAAGTACCAGTCTGACTATTGCCCACATTCATTTCCTGTCTGAGGCCAGTCCAGGTGCTCCCAACAAAACATAAATACTTACAAATCCAGGCTCTAATCTTGTCCTCATGACAAATTTTCAGCTTCCTTTGAAGGCAAATGCAGTTTTAATTCATAAGGGAGGCAGCATCAGAACAGTTCTGCAATATGCAGATAGAGGAGTAATAATGATGAGATATACTTATTTTATTGCCAGCCTCAAGAGATAAAATTGAACTTTACAATCAATGGATTTGTGAGGTGTTTGAAAATGATTGTTGTTCTTTCCCTCTGCCATCTGTTTGTTCCTTATTGCCCATCTCCATTGTTTTGGTATACTGTAGATGTTTTTGCAATATACCTTTCATCTTCTATATATTGATTAGTTTCTACATGTAATTTACTAATACTTTTTTCTTAATCCCCATTAACTCAGTATGTGCCCCTAGATACTAGATCCTGAAGCAGATTTCACCCTAGGCTTCAACAGCTTTCTCCCCAGCTTTGCTGGTATTTTGCCCCTGCAACTCCCTTGAAGTTCTGTCTGTCCATCTTTTTCTTCCTCATTGGCCAAGGTCTCTTTCACATGGGTACCGTCTCATCCAAAGCTAAAAAACTGTGTTTTTCAAGCCTGGAGTGAGGAAGTAGCACTGTTTTTTGTTCTCCCAAATATTTCTGTCATCACTGGGGGAAGCAACAGATTTTTATTGAAATAAAACAAGCTGTTTAAAGTATAAAGTATGGTTACTAAAGTGTTCATGAGCTCCTTTCTTCAGCTGCTCTGTTCTCCAAATCATCAGGCTCCTTTTTGCTGCATCTCTTAGGCTTTTTTCCATCTTTCTCTCTGATAGGCCAAGAAAAGGCTCTTTTTTTCCTTGTAATCTCTAGTCCTCTTTCCCTTGTGTTGCTCTGATCTGCTTTGTCAAGTGATCAAAGTCCCTGTACAGGTGAGCTGTTGCTTAGTTACCACCTGCTTGGAATTCACTCTTGAAAAATTGCTTTGTCTTGAGAAGTAGCCATACCTTTGTTCCTTGGTGCTCCATTTAAATGGATGATCAAAGTTTATCAGCCTGCTCTATTAGCTCTGTGTTCTGTGCAAAACTTTTTCTTGTCACTTCTATGGATTTTAGGTCAATCTGGAGAAAAGAGATGGAAGACAAGGCAAGAATGCTCTGCAGTTTATAGGGAGTGTTTGCCAGAAGGCAATCTTGCAGGGAAACAAAGTACATTGTCTCCAGCACCAAACAGTCTGAGCACAGCCAAATAAATCCACAAGACAGTAAAGATATTTTAGTGTTGGGTGGCTGATGACTGTCTAAGGGGGGAGATGAAGAGCAATGACTGCCACTGCTTGGGAATTTCTTTTGCGAGGAGTAGGAGCCTGGGGGAGGTGACCGAGATGATCCTGGCAAAGGATTTAGCAAGTACTGCAAATTTCTCTCTAAAACCAGCAATAAGTAAATTCTCACTGTACTATTGCTTAGGTCCAGAGCTGTATTTTCATTCTTTAGGAAATATAAATACTGATTTGTGTCACTGATGAATTATTCTGATATCTGAATATAGAAGATGGGATTTTCTTGCACTTCTTTTATAGAATACAGCAATATTTTGTGAGCTAGAACAATTTTCCCAAGTGGCATTTAAATATTAACTTCAACTAGCACATTTCATAATGCCAAGTAAGTTCTAATGCTTTTTTTTTTGTGTTCACTAAGGCTGTTTTTATGTAACACCTATGTCAAGTTCCTATAATCACAGTACTTGCTGTATTAACTGCTGTATCAACTTATTCATAGAAATATGGAAACATATGCTGGTAAAATTGGAGAGAAGTTAAGGTTGAAAGGGGCCTTGGGAGATTCAACCTCCCCTGCTCCAAAGCAAGTACTTGGGGATGTGTCCAGTGGAGCTTTGAATAGATCCAATAAGGAAGAATCTGCAAACAATCTGGAGCAATTAATTTGAATTTTTGTTTATATTCACAGTTAAAACCAAATTTTTTCAAGTGGAATTTTCAGTTTGTGTCTCTTGTCCCTGATCTTTCCCTGTGCACTGGCTCAACCTCCTTTTCTTCCCATCAGTAATTTATACATGCTGCTAAAATTGAATAAATGCAAACTTATGCAAATCAAGGGGATGATTCTGAGGGTCAATAGAATGTGCTGTGGATATAGTATTATCCAGTTTTTACATGGAGGAAATTGCAGGGAAATGAAAGCACAAGAAGCATAGAAAAAAACCAGTTGCATTTGATATTTGACCAATCTTGGTGCACTTGGTTCTGGCGCAGCTGAGTGAGATTTTATTTGTTGTCTAGGTAAATTTTTTTTGGGGGAAAAGAGATTGTTGGGGTTTCAATGCAATGTTAGCTTAGTGTGTAGCTTTTGTTGTTCAATATCCAGTACTGTTCATTTTTTTCAAGCTATGTTGAATTTTGCTAACAATGAGGTAGTATTAAGTGTTTTTGTTGTTAATTCTTTTGCACATGTACAATGTCAGCATAAAAGCAGCTGCTAGGGAGATCAAAGCTGGAAAGGATCAAACATTGGGATCATAGTATTTATATTTCTGACAATTTGTCAAAAGTTACTAGGGTCTGTGTTGTATAAAGGCATTACAGATTTTTGGAGAATAAACAGTTTTGAAGAAGTCTTAAAAGATATTTAAGTTACAAGCCAGATTATTGATATGATATGCAAGATGGCTTGGATACAGGGGGGAAAGCAGGTGGGAAAAAATGAATAAAAATGAGAGCAGTTTATGTAACCTAAGTATGTAGAAATTCTGATAAAGGGCCCAAACCTGTGTCAAGGACCAAGTGGTGGTGGTACTAGTGGTTTAAAAAGCACACTGAAGAATCAGGTCCTCTTCTGTTTAAAATAGCAGGGAAAGCTCTATTTTCCTCTGTTGTGCTGCTTTTCTTTCTATCTCATACAGAGATTCTCAGAACCAGTGTCAAGGCAAGCTTTCACATTGAATGTTTCTATATAAAATTTTGTTTTTATGAGGCAACTAGATTCTATTTATATTCTGTATCTCATAATATGGGATAGCTTTTGTTAATTGCTAGGCTGTGAATCCTCTGATTAACCAACCCAAATACTTCCATTTTTAACTAATGATGATAATAGAAAGATAGTTTTTGACTCCTGTTATTTTTGTTGCTAATAGCTGAGAGCCTTGCAGAGTTTAAAAATAACAAACCTTAAACAGCTTTTCTCTGAAGAAGCTCTAAGGCATGCAATTTGTTTGCCAGCTGATGTTTGCTAAATTTAAGAACAACAACAAAACTTGCAACCCTGAAGTTAATTACATATTTAGTAAACATTTTTATAATCTGTTGTCACCATTGTATTTTGGGTGATATGTCAATGTAGATGCTAAAACTGAATTTAACTAAGGAAAACCTTTCCAACTTCTGGCAGAAAGTGTGACGTCTCATTTTCTGAGTTTGCAGTGTGTCAAAGGGACAGGGCCTTAACCTTTTATGACTGCCTGGGCCTGGAAACAGGTGTGCCATACCTGGGGATAAAATCCGTCTTTTGTGAAGTGTGTGTATGACTGAGGAGCTTCTTGGGGAGGATTTCCTGCTGCTCAGGAGAGGATGCTGTTGCACTGGCCCACTGCCCACTGTGTAGTCCCATTTTGTGTTTCATTCTTCCAACTCCAGCTGGCTGCACATCTACTAGAGCTACATAATTTTCCGATTTTGCCTGGTCACAGGGTTTTGTAACTGGAGACAAAATAGTGAAGTGCTCAAACAGCAAGGAAATGAGAATTAAAAAAAATTATTATGGATGTGCTTGCTTTTCTTTTCTGTGAGTTAAAACTGTTTATCATTCACTTCCCTCATTTTCTCCATGATTTGAAAGCAGATATGGGCAAGATCTGTGTGTATTTAAATGTAACCTCACATAGCCTCTCAAAAAAGAAGAAATTAAACAGAACAAAATCTCTGATGATTAACTGTCGCTATCTTCAGTGATTTGGTTCTGATGACAAAGGGTGAAGCAGTTTGGTTTCCTGTGTTTTGCTTCCCCTTTCTACAGGGTAATTGCCTCCCCAAAGAAGGTAGCTGAGCTCCAAGACCCAATTTCCTCCAGGTTCTGAAAAACCTGGTCTTCAAAAATTATCATTGGGAACCAGGTTCCAGGACTTACAGATGCACTGGTTTACAGACACAAAGGTAGCTCTTATGCCCAAATACTCAGTGGCAGTGCAAAATTATTCATAGAAAGCTACTGTGGTTTCATATCAGAGCCACAGGAACTCATGAGGGATGTCTTCTAACATCCAGCTTGTCCATACACAAGGTAAATGCATGAGAAAATGTGGTAGATGGTATTCAATCAGTAATTACTAGGAGATTTTTTTTAATTACAAATTTTATGGGTAATTAAATATTTTGTCCACTTCAGGATAAGAATTGATGTGCACATTACTATCTCCAGTATGTGTTCAGCAAAGCTGGTTTTATTAGCTCTTTAAATATTGTTAATTTTCAGCAGAAGAATTAAGAGTACATCTCATCCAATGTAGAATTAAAAGTAATTTTGTTGACAGTTAATTCTTATATCAGATTATACACCTATGATATTTTGAAAATATAAAACCTAACAACAGCTTCAAAGCAAAAAATATTTGTTTGGACTTTTTTTTAGTCTAAATGCTATAAGAATTATTTCACCAAACTTGACAGTCCAATATGCCAAGTTACAGAAAAAGAGATAATGTTGCAGGTAATGCATATTTTGTATATACATGGGACCTGTAGTTCTGAGTATGGGATTCTGCATAGAAATCTTGTGTTTATATGAACCCCAAGGATGCATACACACATCAGGTGGGCTGTTTCCTTCTTCCCAGAAATAGTGCATAGACTCATGACTGGTGTCTTACAAACCCAGGACTGAATATTGTACATTAAACTATACTTATAACACTGATTTGCAGAGCAGAGTCAGGAATGCAGATCCTGGATTTCTGAGCTAAGTTACCAGATCTACACTAACTGGGGATGAGAACATCTCTTGAAGGAATTATTGACTCAATGCTGAATCTATGGTTGTTCAGCTCTTGGCACAAGTCAGAGGAGTCTGTCAAGCTGAGAATTGATAAAGCAGAGCAAAATGTTTTTATGCCTTACCAGTGATCTCCCCTCCCTGGCTGCCTCTGCAGCTCGTGGGTGTGTGAGCTTGTCCATTTGTACACCAATGGAAAGATTCCCTGCCCCCAGGGAGTGGAAGAAATCCATGAGTTGTGTTTTGGCTCTTCACACTACTCAAGGGCAGAATTTCAAATACAAAGGAATGCTGCTTACTTTTATTAGGACTAGTAAATAAATGTCTGGATGGTAAATTTGTTTTATCCACAGAAGTGTTGAAATTCTCACATAAGCCCAAGAAAAGGGTTCTAATGCTTTTCCATTCTGACAACTCTCTACAGGTTATACAGGGGCAGTGAACATAAATATATAGATTTATAATCCAATTTCTAGAAAGCCTATGAATAGGGAAAATTGAAGGTTTGATTCACCTGTTTCAATGTATTGAGTCTGATGTATCTCTGGTTTTATATTTTTTTTCTGAAGAAGTCTCATAAGGATGATTTCTTGGTGCCTATGCTGTGCACACAAAAAGGCAGTTATCAAGCACAGAATAGTTATCTGGAACCTGTTACAATGCTCACTCCCAATTTTAAAACTATGTGTGTTCATGAACAATGAATACACTTGCTCTGTTGAACCCACAGAGAACAGGAGAAGCCATGAAAATAATTAAAAAAAAAAATTCACCACCTGTTCCATCATAAAGTTTTCCATCCTTAGTGTGGAGGAGATGGCAGAGACAGGAGAGCTCAGTTTCCAGGCCCACTGTCCTCTTAGTGTCTGATAGCATGGATCCCAATTAATGTCAGTTCTGAACGTGACTTTTAAGATGTGAATTCTTTTCCATCCAAAGCTGCATATAACATAATATTATATTCTTTCATGTAGGTCATCTAAACAGCTGTTGAATTGTTGAAGGCTTCCAGCCACTGCTGATCTGAGTCAGGTCTGAACTGATGACCTGCTGATGAAAAGCTAGAGTCAGATTTCAGTCCCCTGAGTCATTTAGACTGCCTGCAAATGCATAATTAACATTTAAGATGCAAGTCTTTTTTTAGTAGCAGGAGATGAGGGATGAAGGTGGCCAGTGTTTAATAATCTAGACCGTCCTGATATAACATTGTAAAGAAAATGTCTGTACAGCTGGAAAGTGCAAACTTTGATGTTAGAAAAGAAAAACATTGAGCTGCAAGTAAATCAGTATTTCACTGGAATAAATTTCAACACTTCATTTTCACTGTTCGTTAAAGGATTAGAAGAGAGAGCCATGGGGTAGTTAGGACACTCATCTGAAGTATTGGAAAGGTATTCAATTCACTTACTTAAACAAGGTCCCCCATATCTTTGCAAAGGTCTTGCAAATACTTACATTCTGTGTAAGAGACTAGGAGAGACCATTCTCCTATACAGGTGTCCCTTTTCAAAAGATTCTGAGTTCATTCTTGTGTGGAATGGTGGTTTTGGTTCTAATCCAGGGTATTTTTGCAGGAGGACAACTAACCTTACACTGTTGATGAGCAAAGATGTTCTGTAGGGAGTTTGCCAATGTCCTTCCAAAATAGTGTTCACTGCATCAAGCAAAGTTCACTTTCAAATTTGCAGTGATGGAATTTCTGTAGCATCTTTTGGGAGACTTTCTGATAGGCTAACAGATTTCAGTGTGACTGAGTTTTTGCTGATAATATTAAGAGAAGATATAGATGCTCTGTTTATCCTATGACTCCTGATTATATATACCCAACTTTTGCCCTGTTTTTGATATGTTTACAGAATTCTACACCTGATATTTTCATCACAAATCACCAACAGTAATGGCCATCAACACAGACAAAGGCCAAAGGAAGTTATAATACAATTTTACACAGAAAGAAATGTATTGAAATGTGTTAGGATAAAGGAGAGGCTGTGAAAGACTTGCGGTTTACACTGCTCAAAGCTCTCCAAATTCAAAAAGGACTGCCTGCTTTGTCAGCTTCTTTTAGATAGAATTTTTCAGGTTGAAGTTGTAATTAAGCTGGAAAGATCCTTCAGCAGGGGTATGATGGCAAATGTTTTTGAGTGAAGTTGTGTCTGTCAGGTTGTGGTTCCCAGCTGGCAAGGTGCTGTGTTTGTGATGTGCAAATGAACTGTGCTGGCTCTTCCTTGACTTTATGCAGAGGTAGATTTGCAGTCCTTCTGCAGCATAACTGAGTTGAGAGTGCTGGGATGTGTGTTGGAAAGGATCTGATTGCTTCTGGAGGGTGAGGTTGTTCTACCTGTTGCACATGGCAGCAGAGCCGCCAGTGGGTGGAAATATCTGCTCCCCAGGAAAGAGACCAAGGAGGAAGAGTAGATCTGAGATGGGATAGGAATGAAGAGTTTGATCTAGTGAAATCCTAGAATTGCCTGAATGTTTTGCAACTCGATTTGCAAAGAGTGGGAGGAGTTGGTTTATAAAAGTTTTTCTTGAGGTGAGCCCTTTGATTTAGCTTACATTATTTGTGTAGGGCCTTACCCAACAAACAGACTGATTCCTGGTTGTGTGTGATAAATAGGGCAGAAAATAAAGCATCAGTGCAAGTGGCTTCCTCACTGCTTCAATTACTGAAAAGCCCTTTTTTAATTTTTGGCTTGAATTTATTCACAATCTCTTTGCTTGCATTTGGTCCTTTGGTACCATTGATCATTAACTGAGTGCTGTTCTCTCAGTGATGTTTTTCTTCCCTCACATGTAGAGAGAGCCATCAGCTTCCCCTCAGCCTTCATTTTGCTGGAGTGAGCGAGATAGTTCCTTTATTAACCTCTTTCATGCTCTCCATTCACCTCCTCAGTCTAATGCCCTTTCTGACACTTTTCCATCTGAAGCTCAACTTTTTAAACAAAGGTCATGATCAGTATTATAGATAATATTCCAGATAAGACTTTATTTTCCTTTCTCTCACAAAAAGATTATTCACTTTATAGTCTGGAAGTAGTCTCACTGAGAATGTCAGGATTTCACGCAGGTCAGAGAGAGGTGTCCCTACTTATTAGAGCTTTAGATATTCCCTCCTTCACTTTGTCTCCTCATTTCAATTACTTGTGATAATATGCACAAATATTTTTTTCACCTACAGAAACAAAGGAAAAATAAAAATTATTGTGAATTATCATTCTTTCCTTTTATCCTAAATGCTATACAAGATTAAAAAAACATGTAGTAATGTTCTTAATAGAAAATAGAAAGTGGCCATCCATGATCAATAATTAATTAAAAAAGCAAACAAACTTATTAAAAATATTTTAAAATAATTTCAGCATTTTAAAAACATATTTCAAATTTGTCAGTTCACTGTTTTCTGCATGGACAAATGTTAAGTTTTCCCAATAATCTATTTTTAGTAAATAACTTTAGTAAAACTAGTTTTATTAAATATACATGACTTATATACCTAGAATTAGAATACAGCATTTAAGGGGCATGGTATATTACTTTCAAAATGTCCTATTTTGCTATGAAAGATAAAAGAATATAGCTTTCCACTTTGTTTCATTATATGTTATAATAGTAGAGGTAAATCATATGGAAGTGAGTCAAAAATAACTATAGAAATTCATAGAATTACTTGTGATATGAGATACAGCCCCCTGAGTGATGCTCTACCTTATTGAAATCTATGGGGTTTTCCCCTGATGTGACAAGAGAGATTTTTCAACTTAAGTGTATCGTAATTGACGTTTATGGCTGCTTGCTGTGACAGGCAAAGTCGCCACATTTAATTTACTTACCTTATTTTTAAAAAAGAATACCCTCTCCTCATTTACATGCCTAACCAAGAACAGTTTAGACTTGCATAAAAGAGAGACAAATACAGGATGAACACTGTAGCAAAGAGAATAATCCTACCAGGATGCATATGGAAAAATGTTGAATTGGAAAATAAAGGTGCAATGGCATGAATAGTAATGTAGCTTTTGCTTACACAGTAAGGATGCCAATAATAATAACAATAACATGCAGATGGATTGTTAATGAATTACTATTTGCAAGAGCAGTGGAATATTTTTCATGTGTCTGCTTCTGAGAAGTCAGGCCCAGGGCAGACCAGCACTTTCATCTTTAAGGAAAGGACTTTGGCAAAGTAGAAAGAGGTAAGGGTTGTGCCAATGGGGTGGGGGTTGTACTTCTCTGGGGGTACTGGGGCTTACTTGTGTCTCATTACAGGCAGAGCAGTAAGGATGAAACGTGCTCTGATTGTTTTTATTTTTTCTCTGATGGTGGAAGCTTTCTTCTTTCTCTTAATTATGCCATGTTTCATTATATATGTCACTTGTGAGGGAGAGGTCTGGACAGAAAACAAACATAAAGGGAAAAGATTTAGGCCACACAATATAATTGTATAAATTTAAAAAAATCCCTTAATATGCAGGCTTTTTCAAGACAATATTTACATTGTATGACTATTCCAATCAAAGATAGAGTGATTTCAAGTACATTGCAAGTGCACCCTTCTTTTTTCCAACCAGTGTTATGTCAGTCTAGTTCATCTCTGAAGTGAAGCCTAAACTCCAGAATACAAAAACAGTTTCCTTCTGTTTATATCCTTTCTAGAAAAAGACCAGCATCTGAGCATCTTTAATCCTTATTAATAGGAAAAGATATTAAATATAGTCTTCACCTTCATGTCCTGACTGCAGTGGAAAAAGGTCAGTGCTGAGCTGCAGAGCTGACACTGCATATTACACCATTATGCTGTAAACAACTGTACACAGATTTGCTTGAAAACTTCAGTATTTAGTTTGCTACTTGAAGGAGAAAATATAATACCAGTAAGAAGAAGCAGATATCAGGTAGCACTTTCTTCTATTTGTTCTTTTTTATTATTGGATGTGTTTCCCCCATCCCCATATTTCAAATAGCAGTAGAAGGAGCCATAGGTAGAAAAACATGGACATCTTGTCCCTTCTAGGTTATACATAAATATTTGTGTACAAGATGAAAGGGCCAAAGAGGGAGCCATCACTGATATTCTACAGTTAATTTAAAATGAAGCTACCCTGTATAAGCTACCCTGAGAAAAGCTCACCTGACACATAAAAACCATTTTTCCTAGAAATAAAATGTTTGGGTCTTTTTAAAGTACTTTTGGCTAATGAAAACCACTATCAAAGACTCTCAAAGAATTGGACTAGATGTGAATTAGACTGTGAAGGCATGTAATGTAATCTCCTATAATTGCAAGAAACAAATGGAACAAAAAATCAAGAAATAACACCCAATAACCTTGTCACCTTCTAGAGGATGTTTAAAGAAAGCTCTGCCAAGATTTCTTGCAAAATTTGTGCAGCCAATGCAATACCACTGGCTTCAGAATGGTGAAACACTAGTGCTGTCTGAATCATCTAAATTGCTTTGCAGGGGAGTAGGAAACATACTGAGTAAGCCCTTACAGGCTTTCAGCATTGGCATTGCTCTACTTGGTGGAATGAACGGATACAACAGGTTGTAGAAAACGTAGGCTAGTGCAGTTCTTTAGTGTTAAAGACAAACTCTGGTTTAGAGACAAGGAATTTAATGCATCAATTGTGCCAGCCAGCCAAGAGAAAGAGAAGTAATGATTTCTGGGCTGCAAGAACATGCAACCAGGTCCTGCTGAGCTTTTAGTACTCTAACACCTCCCAGTCCTTTCTCTGCCCTGCCAGTACCTGTGGCTTGTTGTCTGATCCCAGGTGCAGGACCCTGGCCTTGAATTGCATGAGGATCTCCCAGGTGCACCTCTGTCCCCTGGCTGGCATCCCTCCCCTCCAGTGTCATCTGCACTGCGCAGCTTGGTGTGACTGGCTCTGGGACACCAGTAAGATCCCTGCCCTGCAGGTGTGAGTGTGTCCCAGAGCCCCTCTTGTTTATTCCCTGTGCCACATGTATTTGCATAATCGTTAAAGCTGGACTCCGGATGAAGATGACCTACTGGCTGGGGTTGCTGGTATTCCTTTGTGTTGTCCTTCACGTGCTCTCCTGTTAATCTGCAGCCCCTTTCCAGGGTCTGGGCATCTATTGCTGGCATTGGTATCAGACTGGAGGAAGTTGGATGGGTTGAGGTTCTCCTCAATTTCAAAATTTAATTTCCTTCTAGAGAGGTTTAAATTTAGTTACCAATCCACTTCTGCTTGAGTTAATATAGTCCATCAGAAACCACAAGAGATTTCTCTACCAAATAAAGACATGGAGGATATGGCACAGATTTGCCCAGTCTGAGCAAGGAGCTGCCTGGACATTGGAGTTAGGGTAGGATGTGAGGGTTGCTCTGTTATATAGATGCAGCATATACACTGGAATTTAGGTTGTAACGCATTCAGGAGTTCATTATTTATCCAGACTATAAGTTCTGCCTGTGGGCATGGGAGAGAAGTAAATACTTGCAGAAAATAATTAAACATCACCTTAGCATAAAGATCTCCAGTAGCATGGTTGACTCTGGAGGTCTTTCTCTTGTTCTCTTTCACCCTGTTCCTTTCTCTGTTAACTTTTGGGGTAACTACAAAACCAGCTAAGCTCAGGTTCCTAAATCTCAGTCAAATTAAATTATCTGACATGTAGCTTTAATGAACTTAGAATTTGGTATGTATATCATCAATCATTTCTTGAATTACAGTGTCTTGGGATCAGCTGAATAGAAATCTTTGCTTTTTCTGAAGTTATGTCAGATTTTGCCACAACTTTTAAGAATTCTTTCCTCCCTTGAGCATTTCCTTTTATTTAAGATTGCCCACCAAACTACTAATTGGACCATATTTCATTTGTTTAGCTTATTCTTGTATGGACATATTGATATCAACAACATTTGCTCCACTATTCAAATTTGCATAATGATGCATGCATGAGATTTGTAAGGCTATTATGCAATAATAAGCTTTGTATTTCCATAATTATGTCATAAGCAATTCTGCCATAAGTAGTGTCAGTGAAGTCAAATAGGAATGACATTACAGTCATAAAACATGAGAAAAACACTTGTCTGCAATAATATTAGTAATGACCTTACTGCTTCTGGTGCCCCAAGTAAAAGCGGGTTATTGCAAACTGCATAGTTTCATGTGTAGTGTAAGTGGGTTTATTAAAGTGAATTTCTGATCACAAGTTTTCCATAAATACCATTGCAAAACAACAAGTTCATCCTTTTATTGAATCCTCTGGACAAAAGTGGAGGAAGCTGCATGTTTCTATGATGAATTTCAGCCAGCCAAGAACATAATATATTGAGCTGTTGTGAGGAAGATGGGATGAAATTTAAAAGTGCTGAGGAAGATGGGATGAAATTTAAAAGTGCTTGGTTTTTTTTGATTTTGTTCTTTTTTTATTTTTTTTCCAGCTGAATCTTCTCTCACTCATACATAAAACGTTGCCTTGTATCCCTTTCTCCTCCCCCTTTTCACCTTTTGCTCCTTTACAGAAGCCTTGTTGGAGAATGGGGTTTGAATTCTTTGGGATAGACCTATTTGTAATTTAAGAAATTGTACAGGCAGTGCTGCCAGGCTTGTATATGTTTTTCTTTTCTTGGAATATGAGAATGCTCTCTTTTTTAGCTCAAAGGTTGGTTTAAATGAAATAAATCAGGATGCTAATGTTACTGTTTTTTTCTTTTATTGCTTTCTTTTTAGCCTTTTTTATAAACACCAGAAAAACAGAAATGTGCAAGCTCTGTTAGCAGTCAACAGGTTTTAGAGAGAGAAGGTGAAGGGAGCAGGAAATGTTTAATAAGAATTAGCTGAATAAGCAGCTGACCTATGGATCTGAGTGCTCCTTTCACACAGATAATGCAGGCAGTTTGTTTTAAATATTGTTACCATATCTGATCATTGCTTGCACAAGCATGTTTTATTGTTTGCTTAATTTTTCTATAGCATTTTGTTTATACTCCTGTACTTTATTTTAGTATCTACTGAGAATAATAATTTGTAGTTATGAATCACTAGCATTTGAAGGTCATTTTAAGATACGAATAGGTTATGTAATGTGACAAAATGGAAACTAATATTTAGTCAATCTTAATTGTACATAGTCATTTACTTGTCTGTAAATCATTACCCTGATTTTGAGTCTTGTGCTGTATTTTTAATCTTTAATATGCCATCTTTCATTATCAAATAACCATTTGAATATTATAACAATGACAATCCCAGAATTTTTATAATGAAAAGCAAGCGTGATAGAACACACAGTAGTTGGATGTTATTGAAAAACTCAATAACATCTGACTAATTATTGTGTCAGATAACTAGTGCTGACTAGCTATCTAGCAGCTCTTTGGTTAAAGAGATGTTCCTCTTTAAAGAATTAAAAAGTATCAGAGAAATCTTCTGAGCTTTATTTTCAACCACTGTAAATTTACTCTAAACAATGATATAGAAAACAAATAATACAATAAAAGGACCAGTCCTCTTGAGATTGTAAACAAAAAGGGCTAGGCATGTCTATGTTGCACAAACATAAGAATTAACAAATTTGTGTGTTCACACATGCATTTAATCTCAATAGAAACAAAATTGTTCATGCAAGTGATAATGTAGATTTTTTATTTTATTACGGTCATTTATTTCTACACATGAAATTGCTCATTCTGACTGAAAAAATGCCATTCATCCACACACTTATGTCTATTGTCTGATTTTACCTGTAAGGAGCAACCTGTGTTTTTAAAGAAATGACAAATTGGAACTAAGTGCACATTTCTCTCAATGTTCCAATAAAAGCTTTTTGAACCAAGGGCACAGACTGCCTGACCAGTGAGCCGTGTGATAAAGCACAAACAGTGCAGGAAATGAAAACCCTGGGAGTAGCAGATGATGTGGGCAGGAGGCACAGGTATTTCACTCAACTCTATCTGGTTCACTCCCCAGGCTCTCAAGGAAAACTTAAACATTATTTACTCAACCATGTGCTAGTTAAAACCAGTATCTCTAGACCATCTGTTCAGGAAGATGACCTCATGCAAGTCTGTGCCCCAACATTACGTCAATGTAATTCTGACTAATCAATCTCTGCTTGATCACATTGTCTTACCTATGGAGAAGAAAAAGGTCGACTCAGATTTAGCTGGGTATTTCTGCATCATTTTGTGAAAAACAGTAAGATCCTTAGTTGTGATAAAGTAGCTTGGCTCTTCTGGATGATGGGAGCTTCTCTGAGATATGCCACATGAAGGGCTTGGCCATGTATATTCAATATGTCAAACTACAATTTTGCAATTTTTCAGTATGAAATCTGTTCCTTTTCAAAACACTCTTCAGAGATACCAATATTGTTTAGACCTTCAGGATTTTCTCATATCTGTCTATTCTCTTTTGATTATGTATTCAGTTAAAGTGGCATTGCTTTCACAATAAAATATTGAATGGCTAAAATACTGCATAGTACTAACTTTACACTGAAAAGTGCAGGTGTGCGTTGTGAACCTTGCATGGCTGTTGGTTATAACCAAAGAATCTTGCAAATAAATTATAAAGTACCAAAACAGTTCAGTGTGTCATCCTAGGAGTTCCTGAATGGAAAGAAGTACAAATAGTGATCAATGGTTTTTCAAACTCAGTGTGTGAGTGCTTGGGTTTCCAGGAATTTAGCCCCAAAATGGATACCTGATGAGCATCTAGAATTGAGCCAGGAATTTTGATCAATTCCACTTCATCTAATCAGGTTAGTGTTAGGTATTTAATCTGTGGATGTACTCAGTATCTAAACTGACGACAAAATATTCTTTAATTTGCCTTTTTTCCATATTTTATATTCTGCTTGTTTTGTCAGATCCAGTATGTGCATGAATCTTACTTTAATGGTGAGGAGGATTTGATTCAATGTTCCCCTTGAAATGTTGTGAAAGCCTGATTAGACATTCTAGCACTGAACATGGTTTTGCTGAGCATTTTCACATGTCCCTGTCACTTCTGTTTATTCATTCACACCTTTGCTCCTTTCTGATATAGTTCCTGTTTGTTGCCAGGCAACTCTGGCTGTATTATGCAGGTTCTGCAGTACACCCAGAACTAAATTGCAGTGCACTGTAAAGCAATAACTGATGGTAGGCTGTTCTTTTTTCTTAATCACACCATACATTTGGTTTCCAACTGTTTGTTTTTAATTGTTGTTCATCTGAAGGTGAAAACTTTCCAGAAATGTACTCAACAGAAAAAGAATATTGATCAAGAACACAGTGAAATAAATTTGAAAGACATGTTTATGTTTAATCCTGAATCTTCTAAAATACCTTTGGGGTGTGCCATTGTCTTTTGAGGCATCACTGTTTCGATGTGTTTTCACACTTGTCAGCTTAACAGCGTTATATCAGATTGTTAGCGAGCATCAGCACTACCTAGAGACAGGCAGAGACAGCCATGGAGTTGAATAATCTGTTTTGATTTACATTGAATAATCTGTTTTTATTTACATTGTTGTGGAACTTCAGGCACAAAGAGGTTGTGTGTATGTATTTGTATAGCACATGTGGAGCTGGGGTAGTTCTGTCTATTAGAGCTGGACAGGGCTTTGCAGTGAAAACATTTTGTCTAAGATCCTGGAAAGTCTTTCTAAAAAGACAAATAAGAAAGGAAATTTACAGTTGCTGTCAATGAATACATGTCTAATGCTGAGGAGAATAAATCTCACACACGGGAATTCATTTACATACTATTAAAGTTGACATGTTAATATCAAAGCTTTAAAATATGTAAATAGCATAAGCATGCACAAAATCCTAATTACTGCTTTACATTATCAACTCATTTACTCTCTGATATTTTACAACTATTCAGCTGTGTCAGCAAGCAATTATAAAAATCTACTACAAGTTGATGGTGATGCATTTCTGTGCATTTCCTTTTCTTTCCAAAAACATTCTTCTAGTCCTGAAAGAGAACAGCATGGAAAAGGCTCATATTGCTGAGTGTCCTTTTTGCATGAACAACATATGCTTTGAGTTTCTAGCGGTTCAGTGGTCTTTCTTTTATACTGCTTACCAAAAAAGGCAGATTTATATGCAGGCTAATGAGAAGTGACATTTCTTATGCTCTCTGCTACAGTTACAGTGCAAATTTAATCCATTGCAGGTGTTATATCATTACAAAATAAGCTGGAGGCATATGAGCACTGAAGAAAAACTTAACAGTTATTATCATGGAAAAAGATGCTTCATTTTATAAAGCATTGTACCTTTTCAGTCATAAAGTCTTTACAGCAGGGAAGAAATTTGTCATAAAATCTCTACTGCCAACCTGTAATAAGACAGTCTCTTTTTTCTCCTCCCAATAACTTCAAACAGCTATTGAAAGCAGACAGCAGTGGTGTGATATTTCTTGATTTCACTAAGTGTCTGAATTTTGATCATGCTTTAAATTAAATGGAAACTTCTTTGGCAATGTAATATTGCTATTGTGATGAGTCTCTTGATTCATAAAAAGAAACATTTCCTGTCAGAGCAACTTGAGATATATCAGATTCTGTTCTGTCAGGTCTTTAGTGATGTTAAAGAGCTGGTGCATAGAAAAAAACTGAATCACAGAATTATAGTATAGCTTTTGTTGGAAGGGACCCCAAGATCATCTGGTTCCAGACCCCCTGCCATGGGTAGGGACACCTTCCACTAGACCAGGTTGCTCAGAGCCCTGTCCAACCTGGCCTTGGGCACTTGCAGGGATGGGGCATTCACAGCTTTGGGAAACCTGTGCCAGGGCCTCTCCACCCTCACAGGGAAGGGTTTTTATCTAACACCTAATCCAAACCTCCTCTCTGTCAGTGGGAAGTCATTTCAGCTTGTCCTGCCACTCTGTGCTCTTGTCAAAAAGTCCCACTCCGTCTTTCCTGTCCTATTCCCTTCAGATACTTCAAAGCTGCAGTAGGGTCGCCCCAAAACTTCTCTTTTCCACGTTGAACAATGCTATTTTGCTGAGCTTTTTCTTGTAGGAGGGATGCCCCGTCCCTCTGATCATCTTGGTAGTTTCCTCTGAATTTACAACAGTTCCTTCCTGCAGTTCCTAGACTTTGTATAGAAAATATTTCTGTTACAGATAGAGCTTTAAATGTATCAGAAAATTAGAACCTTTATTGAAAAAATTATTTTTAATTTAATTTGGAAATTTTTTTTTTTTAATGTTCTGAAATGGTTTTAATTATTAATTGGTCACAGAGGGTTTCTGTAAACTATTCAGTTATTTTTGCTTTCCTCTCAGTAAACATGAAGGGAGTAAAATTGTGGAGGATTAGGAATGTAATCTGACCCTGTGGTATTGCTGTGGCACTGATGTGGTAAAGAAAATAAAGGGAGCTAAGAGACTGACAGAAACAACTTCTGTTAAAGAGGAAGTTAGAGACAAAAGGCTCACACAAAACTATTTTAAGCCAAGGGCAGATGACAGAAGATTCAGAATTTAATGAGCCTTAAATGCCATAGAATGTGCCACATGTGCAGCTATAGCATGAAGTTTGTACAGTTGCACATCTCCATTTTTTAAAAGCCCTTGAAGCTCACGTATGCATAAATTCAGTTTTAAGGAGCTTAGAAATGAACCCTGAACCATTTCATGTTGTAGCCATCATCTCTTCCAAGTTAGATTTAATTTTAACCGAGGCAATTTCAAGCTCAGTTTTCCTAACAGCACAGATGACTTCCAAGGAATGTCATTTTGCATCCCCTCACTGGCAGGGTACAGGGGGTGACACCCAGGTGGCCCCAGGAGCAGCAGAGTCTCTGTGAGCTGTGCAAACACATCTCCAGCCTGTGCCTTGGAAATTTCCTCTCCAGCCTGCCACTGCCTCTTGCCCAGTGCTCCCTTTCTTTGCTCTCCTCAGTTGCTGCTTTCCTCTGCAGAGATTTTGATCAGCCACCGTTTCCACTGATGTGTTATTTTGGTTTCTCTGTGTGTTTGTGTTAGGGCTGCATTCAGGTCTCCAAGTGACAGTTCTGTGCCATTTTTGTGCTGAAGTGCCAGAGGAGTTGAGACTGATTTAGATGCTTGCTCTCAGTTTTGGTAGACCTTGAGGGCCAGTGCAGATGATGGAGAGAGAATGATGGTTTGTATTCAGACCCCTGGAATACAATCATGCCCTATGATCTCAGGTAACCGTCTCTGTGGTTCTTGTAAATTTATGTTGTGTTGGAGACACTAACATCCATCCTGTTTCTGATAGGTATTACAAAGGATGCTTATTCCTATTTTAGATCACCTGAAAATACTGACTTTGAGATTTTAAGAATCTATTAGTGCAATAAATTAGTTTATCAACAATAATTTTTCAAACAATGCTATTTGAATGGGCTGAAATTCTCTACTTCTCACTGCTACCTGAGCTTGATAAGCCTTTACAGCTGCAATGAGAAAGAAAACAAATACTGACATTTTCCTGCACTAGTTTTCAAAGATTTTGATTTTAAAGTTAAAAATTACCTTTTCAATTCCAAATTGATACAATTTACAGAATAAGTGTGGGAAAATAATTTCAAAACAGCCATTTCACTTTAGGGCAAAGAAAAGATTTCTGATAATCACAATTTATTTTCTATTTTGTGATACAACAGCTAAGCCAAAATGTACATTAGCTGCTCCACTTCTTTATGCTTCTAATTTTTACATTTTGCCGTGAAGTAATAGATGCAGTCTGAAATGTGTATTGTACCAAGCTAAAGGATTGCATATAGAAATAACAGAGATATTCAAGGTTGTGCCTTTACTGACTGTAAGCTAAGGGCTTCCTGATTACATCACAGCACTTCACAAAAATACCTGCAGGTCTGAGTGTCAGCGCTGCTGGGGCAGCTCCGTGCTGGCCGTGCCAGGGCTGCAGAGAGGAGCTGAGGCTGCTCCCTCGGAGCCACCTGGCAGCGGCAGCGTGCCCAGTGCCAGCCCGGGGCCACTGCTGCTCCCCCTGGCCCGGGATCTGTGCCTTCCCTCGGGGGGCAGCAGGGAGCAAACCCTTGCCATCCATCCCTCTCCCTGCTCTGCCTCTGTGGGCTCTGCAGAGCGAGCAGGGTGCAGCCCCAGGATATCAGCTCCTTGTGATGGGAATGATTGGGGGAGGGTTTTGGTGTGCATGAAATGAGAATTTTTCCTTTTGTCCTTCAGGACTGAAATAGAAGCTTATTAGTAAATTTGGAAGGATATATATTTCAGCACCCAAACTAAGGGGGACTCATTACACACATGTAGAAATCTATTTTGGGGGAAGGTATAAATTCCTTCCTATACATTAAATGCTTTACACATGCAGGTTTATGTTTTCAGACTAACAAAAAACCAGTGCCAGTGTGGAGATGAAGTGGGACAAAAAGTGATGATGATGTTGAAGGATGGGTCATTTTATGCTCTAAATTTGTGTTCTCAGCTCTACGTTCATCAAAAACAGTGAAATGTCAAGACTGTAACTTAAATATGTGGGAAGCATAAACTTGAACCATACTGGTCAGAGCTGAGCAAGGGGAAGAGAAACAAGAAGTCCTTTATTTGCTTACTTTAAAATGGGGAGCACAAATCTTTGTCTACTACTTGCATTTTTTTCTTCTCTCTTTAGTTCAAATACATACAGGAATAATCGATTGGGGTTTTGACATTTGTTTGTTTGTTTTACACACAGACCTTTCTTCCCTCCCTTTAAAAACCCCCATATTCTTAAATAGAAAGCTCCTTTTGCCTGTATGCACTCTGCCATTATTTTGAGAGGTCTTGTTTCTCTGCAGTAGTATACAGATGGAAAGTGTGTGACTTCTATAATAAATAATACAAATGAGATGCTACCAAATGAAAAACCCCTGGAAACTGGGGAAAAAAGACAGCTTGCAATCTCCCCTGAAGTCATGCAGTTATGAAAACAAATATTCTCCACAAATATATGAATTATAGATAGAGTTTGAATCTTTGCTGAAATGGTTTTGACTTTTCTTACCTCATCTCAAGATCTCATCATGATAACTGTAAATCTGTGTATAGTTAGATGTGTAAATGTGTACCTGGATAGGAAGAATTATCACAGGGACATGGAATTTCTTAGACAATCTTGTGCACATCTCATGTTCCCCTCTTGTCATCCATTCCAAACTAGATACTATTTTTCTAAGAGGGTAGTTTTGCCCTCTCATTTTGTCTTATAATACAACCCTGAAATTTTGTATGTTCAGAGGGACATCACCTGAGCTTGTGGAAAGGGAAACAGTAGCATTTGTAGTGTGTAATATTTGCAATGCACTTTGCTGATAGCAACTAATTAATTACCTGGTTTTGAGATTAGGTGGGGATTATTATTTATCTACAATGGATGTGGGCCATGGAGAAATAGAGAGCTGACTGAAGCTACACAATTATTCTACGATACAAAAAAGATTAAACTTGCAGGGCCTTTGTCTCCAGTTCTGTGAGAAACTTGTGCACTTTCTAAACTTTAGGTATCTGTTTATATCCTTGCCTGTTCAGTAGGCTATGAAATCCTGTACTGTGAGCAGCGTGTATCTCATCATACTCACTGTCTGCTATAAAAAAAATAAATTAAAATATCACTTCTGAAAGAAAACCAAGGTAAAATCTTCAGAACTGTTGTACTGAGTGTATTAGGAACAAATCCCCTCAGACAGTGCTTCATTGTTTGACCTTGCTGAATTTTTTGCCTACAACTCAAAAATAGGTGAACTGTGAACTGCATTTTGGCCTTTATATCACAGAATTTCTCTATGGATTTACCTGAATTCAGCTCAGAGTTTAGTTCTGAGTGGATTGTAACACAGATAAATGCAATTTAATGAAAAAGAATCTGATCTTTAGTAATAAATTAGCAAAGTGTCTTGATATTAGTGGGTGAAGTGTTGCACATAAGTTAGTACACGATGCTTACTAGGAGAAAATTAAAATAACCTGTGTACTACACAGCTAAATGGCCCAGCTGGGTGTTTCTTTCCATATGTGGTTAGTGCTGAATTTTTTTTTAAGCAAGAAAAATAAAAGACAAAATTATGAAATTAATTTAACAGAAATTGAATAAAGAAACAAAATAAATATTTTCAAGTTCTAAACTACCAAAAATACCTGATTGTTATTAATTAATGTGTGTTTGTGTTGTTCCAAGAAGGGAATTGAAATTGTAGTTCTTAGTTCTGCCACCATATACCCTGAGATTTTGAAGGGAATTCTCCATTGGTTTCCTGCTATTTGTTCAGAGATATTACCCTGTGCTTGAGAAGAGTGACAAAGAGGGATTTTCATATTTGTATGACTTAGGCCTACTCTGTGGTGTTTATCTTTTTAACTTGACCTGAAGTTACTGAAAAATACTTTTGCTGTTGAGGTTGGATGTCCTGCCAGGGCTCAGGGGTTGGTGGTACCATATTATCTTGGCTACTTCCAAATGGCTGTTGACATAATCAGTTGCCAAATACGTAAAAAACCCTCTTTATATATAAAACCAAAGGAGCAAAGATGGAGATGAAAGAGTGCCAGGTGAAAATATTAAAGAAAATTTGGTGGGCTGAGTTACTGTCCTCATTTGAGTTACTTAGTCTCTTTTTTTTTTCTGGATAATTTGACATTTTTCAATGAGGGAACAGATATTGGAGGAGGTCTTGTTGCTCTTCACTATGTGAGAAATTGTATAACAGGACTTAGTGTTTTGATGCAAAGGTTTTTTTCACTGATAAAATTCAAAAATCTTCAATAATTGTGGCCTTGAAACTACTCTTTGTCTAACAGTCATCTTCTGTGTAGTTACAATTTGATATAGAAATAACTTGGGGAAAAACGGTTCAAATCCTTTTGTGGATTTTTCTTTTTATTTTAAGATATAGTCTAACTTTGAGAGGTTTTTGCATACTTGGAGGCTGATCAGACTTCCAATGATCTTCTGAAATTTTGGTCATTCAGCTGTGTTTTGCTTTCACTTATAATTTGTGTGAGAAGGCTAGACTAATTCTGTATAAAGTATGTGGAATAATCCTGGGGAAAGAAATAAGTGTAAAATATTGGATCACACAGTTTCATCTGTGTTTTCAGTGGTAAGAATCTTTCCTTGATAGATGGAAAATTTAGCTAAAATCAGATCTGCCAGTGAAGCAAGAGTGCATAATGTCCAGTTGTATTCAGCTCCTAAAGCTCATAGAAATTCTTCAAAGTGGTGAAATGAACATAGAATTTTAGATATTTTGTAAAAACTCACTGAAATATAATTTAGAATGTATTTCCTCATTTTGCTATAAGAGTGTAAAACTTTGCAATGATTTGTAATCATAAAATCATGATCAGCATTCATGAAAATTCACATAGACCTACTGTGTGATGATTTTATCCTGTTCTAAATTGCTTTCTCCCATAACTCACCATTTGTTTCAGTTCAAAGGTAAATTACAATTATATACTCTGCCTGCCCAAAAGTGCAGTATTTTTATGCTCCCAAGCAGCAGAATGCTGAATTTTGAATTCAGTGGTGCTCAGGAGCAGGATTTCTGATTTACTGATGGTGCATCAAAGGTACCAACTGCTTTATATGAAAGCCAAAAACATATTAAAGTTGGCTTTTATTTTTTTAACAGTGCTAAGCCTATAGCCTTGTACAGACTATAAATAATGCATCTTTTTCTTAGTTAATGCAGTAAAAATGCCCAAATACCATTTATTTTCCAGCCCCCCAATGCCTGACCGCTCATATTGGATTATTATTGGATTGTTTGATGCATAAGCATCCCTTGGGGCTGGCTTGGGAGCAAAGGCAGCAGCTTCCCTCCTTCCCTGGGTGCTCCCACCCTGAGGCCGGATAGGGCAGGATTGAGATTTTAACCACCATGGAAAAAGGTTTTCTGTTTTTGGGAGCCTACAGATATTCTTACCAGTTTAGAAATAGTCAGAAACATCTAGTTTTGGTTGTCCATGACTTTAAGTAGGTATGAGGGTACTCAGATATTTTTACAAATTTTACAGATATTTTTAACAAATGTCGGGTTTTGTATATCAGCTTTAGATTAATGGTGGCTGTTGGTTGCAGTATTACTGAAAAGGCAATGTGTTTTTTAAAGCACTGATGCTAGTAGCAGCACCAGCATTTAAATAAGTGCAATCAGACATGGTCATTGTTAAATTACCTCTTCTGCTGTTGTCTTAGAACAATATTCTGTACGAAAACTTAGTCTTTGCTATAGATACTTGAACTTTTTTAGGGTGAAAACCACAGAATCTATTAAAGACTTTCATACTAATCAAATTGTGATGAATCCTGACAAAATTTGCCATCTGGTCTTTGAGTTCTGCATTTGAACATTTGCATTCAACATTATTAGTGCCACTCGTAGTAGACCAAATTAAGTTCATGAGTATAGATTTGAGTCTGTTATCTAAATGTGTAATTCTTTTGTGACACAAACTGTTATTTCAGATCACACAAGGAAAGACAAAGATTATTTTTAGTCTCACTTCATCTTTGCTGACTTTGTATGTCTCTGCTGGGTGTTTCTTTCTGCTTTTCCAGAGTTTCAAAAAGTCTTCATTATTTGCAGATTTAGTTAGAAGAGCCTCTCTGGTCATAAATCCCCATACCACTAAACAAGTTGGAAATATAAGCAACCTTGAAAAAAGGGAAGAAGCCTGGAACTCTAGAAGTAGTTTTGTTTTAATACTCTCTTGGCATGCTGCCTATTGACTTGTGCTGCAAGCAGCTTGCCAGGAGTTGAAGGTGCTCATCATTTGCTTATTTGTAGAAAAAACTTTCGTACAACTCATCTCAAATTATTAGTGATACAAGAAAAATTGTTAAGAATTAAATATGTAATGAGAAATTGCGTGACATAAGCAAAGTTAGAAAACATTAAAATTGTTGAAAGAGAAGAAAAATGTTTTCTGTTGATTTACTACAGAAGCATGAACAGATGTGGTAGTCCTAATGGCCTTCTGTAGAATATAAAAACTAAACCACCTTTTGTTCTGACAATTTTTAAAGTACTGTGAACTGTGTTTAGGGATACCAAGAAGCAGATGAAAGAACTTCAGCTGGAGGTGGTTTAGAGAACAATTCCAATACAACTGTGTGTCTCACCTTAAGGTACTGGCACAGAAAGTATAACTGGTGCTCTCAGTATTCTGAAGCACTGGGGCTTCGTCAACTCATCACTGCTTTCTTTATCTGGAACTTCTGTTATGAAAGGTTTTGGAAATCAAATCTATTCTTTCAGATTATTTAGTAGCCTAAATACAGCTTTTCTCTTCTGATTGTGGACACTGGGTTCAGTTTGTCCTTTTGAGAGTATCTGACGGTGGCAATGTGCTACATTTTGTATTTCTCTCTCTTGGGTTTCATTTTCTCTTAGCTTCTCCAGATAAGGTGTCATTTGTGAGCAGACAGCAGCAGAAGTTAAGCTTATTGTCTTTGGAAGTTTAGAATACATGCAGACATGGATGATAGCTGTAAGACCTTACCAAGCATCTGGGGACCTGTTATTGCTCTGGAGTGTTCTCTGGACTTTGGTGGCAAAATCCTCCAAGAGATGTGTTTCTGGAAGGCAGTTTGTGTCCAAAAATTATATTTACACAGCTCTAACTTGTCTCTAAGCCTGCTTTGACCATGAATTATACCTTCCTATCCCTTCTCCCTGCCTATCATCTCATTCCCCACTGACGTTTGCCTTTGGCAGCACACCCTGCCCGATGAGCCACTGGCCTGTAGAATCTCTTTGGAGTCAAAGGCCACCATCAAGACAGTCTGAACTAAAAAAAAAATAAATTAAACTTCCTGAACTCTGAAGCACCAAAGAGCAGAAACTCAATCAGTTCTTTAACTTTTGTTTCTTTGTAAATGAAACTAAAAATTGGTGCTATGTGGTGATCCCTTTCCTGTATACATTACCTTATGGATTTCATGAGACCTACAGTGATGTGGACCTGCTGACTTCTTTATTCTTTTTTGGGTGTTTTTTTTTGCAATGGAGAGTTGATGTCATAGGGTTGACTTTCAGTCCATGGATTTTTCTGGCCAGAAAGTCGCCATACTTTCAGACATAAATTTCTGCTTTTATGAGCATTGTTAACTTTGGCTCAAAAGTTATACAAGAATGATCCTTAGTTCAGACAGAGTTTAGTGAAAACTTTCATTAAGGGAAAAAGAAAAAAAAATGAAAGAAATAGAAAGAAGAAAGGCTTGGCTGGTGTCCTTATAATCATGCAGTGTCCAAGGCTGGGAGCAGTGGTTCAGCCACAGTTTGGCAGCTGAACTGCAGAGCCCTGTTACACTGAGGCTGTCTTTGCTGCACTACAAAAGACCAGTCTTAATTTATTTCTTCATATTCCAAAGCAAATTCTTTGTCTTCAGTGGTGTCCCAGGAATGTGTGCATTTGTTCCCAAACTATAGCCCTGACACATTTACCTAGTTAGGTGATGGTTTTGATTTGAGTCATACAAAACTGAAACAGAATAATTTTCAATTTTATTTATTTGACACTGTATGATATCACTGTAGTTGTTCTTTCTATTCCTCTACTACAATAAAACTGTAGACAATACCCTACAGGAAACTTTTTATACATAGTGAAAGGGCTTTTATTTTTAGAAGACTATAGTTCTCCACTTGGTGGTCTGCCTTTTAAAAGCAAACAGTTTAGAACACAGTTCAAACCAAACATTGAATACTGGCTATGTCATTCTTGGTTCAGGGGCAATTGGTTTCTGCAGTCTCATCTGCTACATTGCACAGAGAAAAATTATGTTATATATATAAAAATAGTTTTCAATAATAATTCTGCTGAACATAATGGTAAATAAAGCATTTCCTTACAGGGATTGAACAACATCTGGGTCTTAGCATAAGATCAGTCTGCATGTGTTTTGTAGACAGTTAGCAATTTGGTCTGCTAATGTTGTTACCTGACTGGGTACAGTGGAGGGAGATGGGAAAGCAGCAAATCCAGAATAAACCCCTCTCCAGAGGTGGGGGGACACAGGCTCATCCTGGTGTTAATATGGTTTTAGCAGCTTGGCTCAGAAGAAATGGGAGAGAAGAGAACATTGTGTGTTTATTAAATACTGCACTGGTATACTTGGAGATGAAGTGGTGAGGGAAAGAGAGAAATCCTTGAAACTTAAAATAGGGAAAGAGACATTGGGAGAGAGAATGCAGAGTGGTGGCACATCCCCTGCAAGCAAAGCATTGTTGCTGTTTCAACCCCATGTTGAGAACACAGTGCCCTGGCTCTGGGTCTCAGAAATATTGAATTTGAAACAACTTTTGCTTATCAGTCACGTGCTTTGGGGAAGTGTGTAGTGCTTCCTGCTGGAGAGCAAGCTAGCAGTACTAGTAACTTGATATGCCAGGTGCTTTGGGGACTTTGGTATCTGTCCTCCTAAAAGAAATAAATACAGAAAAAACCATGGGCTGCTCTGACCACTACAATTCCAATTTCCCTACAAACACACACACACACAAACACACACACACATATATATATATAATTTTATATATATATATATATATATAATTTCATATGGTCTCTTAATCCAGTAAGATTCAATCTATGCCATCACACTATAATTTCTATTCTGACAAGATAAGAAATATAGATTTAAGTTGGATGCAAGAACTCAAAAAGGCCACATTTCCTTAATTTAAAACATTCATTCCAGTATTTTTACCAAGGAAACACAATTGGCAAATTCCTAACTCTACAATTAATAAGCTATTTCTGAAAGTTTTTTATTTATTACATATATCTATCTATCTATATATATACACACACATTTTATTTAGAAAAGCTTTCATAGATATAAAAGATGAAAGGCTGCTTTATAAAATAATTATATTTATCTCCTTTTATTATATTTAATTAGCAAATTTTAAATGTTTTATTCTGTTTTGACTGTAAACTGTAGATTAATTTAGCCAAGAAAATGTAGTATATTTATTTTTAAACTCTCTGTAAACTGTACAATTTTTTCATGCATGAGTATTATATAATGTATAGTCATTAGTTACTTGTAATACATGAGATTTTATTTTTCACTATGTCTACAAATTTCTAAACTCCTGTGTCATGGTGCTTTAGATTATCTTCACATCTATAAATTTAAGAATTTGTCGGCATTTTTCTCTTTGGTTCTTCCATCTCAATATAGAAATCCAAATCCAGAATTCCTAATCCCATTTCCATGTCTAGGTGTGTAGTTAGTGAGAGACAGTATATAATGGATTCCGGCTGAGCTTTTCTGCAGTATGAAATTATGGATTTAAGCAATGCCTTCCTCTAGAAAAGGAACCCCTTGATATGGGGATTTAATCCAGTGCTTTAAAGAGCACTTCATAAAATATGCTTTTGCTGTTCAAAATAACAAAGTGCAGTGTATTTTTACAGCAGATCTGTGTTTCTGACAATAATTTAGGTGAAGTCAAGGCAAAACATACGGGTGTATTTAATAGTGCCTTTTTTATTTCTCCTGCTTTTTTTCTGTTGCACATCACATGGTAATATAAGATTCCACCATTTCTTCTGTGACACCTACATCCAGTCTCATGTTTCCCCTCTGAGGTGTGAAAAGCAGCACAGTTCACTGAAAATTCTGTTTTAAATGTTTGCTTATATCAGTGATAGAGGGTAAGATGTAGATCTAGGTCTGAAAAAATGTCAGACTTTGTGGAATTGACTGTGGTGAAAGGAAATTAAACTTGAAAATATTGGATGTAGAACAGTTCATTGCAGGGCACAGCCCTCCCAGTGCAAGGCTAGAGTTCTGGACATTGCCATTTGGGGTGAAAAATAATTCATAAACACCCACTAACTACAAGAGGAAAAAGGGAATTTTCCAATCATTTGTTCTTTGTGGCATTTCACTTTGTCATAATATCCATACTTCAAGTTGTAGTGGTAAATGTTAAAAATATTTACATTGGAGCTATTCCGGTGGATGCCTTTACTGTCATGAATTTTGCTAAATCAAATACATGAATATTTAATATTCCTAAATGTTTCTACAAAGCCTATAGCCACTTTTAGGGTAAAATTCAATTGCCTCTGGCTCACACTGAAGAGAAGCTTCCTTTTGAAATAGCTATTCTTAGAAAACAGTGCTATGGAGCACGGAGCAGTGGAATGCTATGCATAATGTTAGGGCAATTTCTTTTTGCCTTTAGGTGATATGACCAGCTGACATTTCAGCACAAGGATCCTTCAGAGCAATATAGAGAATTTGATGTGACAGTGTCTCTGAGTCAAGCACTGAACTTAAAAAAGTATTTGTTATATATACAACATATGTACTAGCCTCTCATGTAATCAAACAGTTTTCTTTGGCTTGTTTCCACATGTAGTTGTCTCTTTTTTTGCCCTCGTTTTTATTTTGACTGATGCATACTTAAATGATCACACTTCCCATGCACACACCACCCCCTGTGCCTGCACTGTGCAGGAGATGCCTCATGTGCTGCCATTTCTGCTTCCCCACCTCTCGTGTTTCCGTGGGATTGATGCTCCTGCCAGGAGAGTCAGCTGGGGCAGTTCTGGGAGTGCAGGAGAGCTTGCAGCTCCTTGCTTCTGAGAGGGTGCTAGCAGGAAATGTCACAGCCTGTCCTCATCAGTTTGGATTAAAGCTGGGTGGAATATTTGGCCAATGCACTGAAGACAAAGTAGAGCATGTTGGCAGCCTTTGGTTTGAGCAGTTCCATCAGCAAAGGAACTGGCAAATAAGTCTTGATGAAGAAAAGAATTAGACAACCTGAGCTGACTCTCCCTAAATAAAAATAAGCTTTGCTTTAGTGGGGATTTTTTTGGTTGCTTGTTTTTTTCTTGTTTCTTTCTTTTTTTTCCTCTGAAAGTGCTCTTCACCTAATAATCCTGAAAATGCTCTTCACCTAAATATCCTGAAAAAATATTCCTGATCTCGTTTTCTGAGATCATGAAATAATCTTTAGCATCTTGGATTTCAAAGTTTCTGTCAATGAATGGGATTGAGACACATAATTTCTCCACAATGAAATCTTACCCTATTGCTTGCTTGAGTTCATGGTTTGTTATTTCCAAGTCTCTCTTTGGTTTATTTGAGAAACTTGATGTGTTCTTCTGCTTTTCAAGAGCAACAAACAATTTTTCTGACTGGTGCAGGGCAGACAAGATGCAAACCCAGAGCAGTTACTGAAAAGCATGGATTTCCTCCTTTGTGGTTTGGCAATCTTTATTCTGGTCAGCCTTTCAATACCTGGGTGAGAAAGACCCCTCAGTGAGAAAGACCCCTCAGTGACTGGAGTTGGTTTCCTTTGCTTCTCTGAGCACCAGAACAGCACACAGGTGACTCCAAGTGACAACCCCTGTAGGAGAACATGCAACTGCTGCGAGCTTCTGGTCAGCTCCAACTGGGTCACTGATTCACTTTGATTACAGTGAGATCCATTTTCCATGTTAAATAATTTATGGGTTATTTTTTGTGTTGCATTGTAACAAAGCCACTGCTTTTTGATCTCTAAGGTGAATGATGCTGCTGTTCATAGAAGCAGAAAGTCTGAAAGTCATAAATGATCATGAGGTGTAACAATGCTCTACTGTACAGATGTGTTACAATAAACCAATGGGACAGAGCATTTTGTAAATTTAATGGCACATCACTTAAAACATCATATAATTTCAGTGTGTAAGTTGGAATAAAAATTGCACCTTTGCAGGTTAAGTAAAGAATAGCTAATAAAATTGTAACAGACATACATTATACAGCATGGGGTTCATGATGAATAATTGGTAGGTTATTAGTGCTTAACAGATTAAGGGTACTTCCATTTATTACTGTGCTCCACTAAGGATGAGCATTAATTTTTTTTCAAAGCAAATTCACTGGAAAGAGACAGTTTAAAATTTATGCTTGTAATGATTGCTACATGGTCCATTAAGACCACCTCTAAGTGAGCTTAATTTGTAGCAGATAAATGTACATGTCTACATATTTTTCAACGTAGTTTATGGTGCATCCTGCACAGCTGTGCCCAACTTATTAAATCCTCACAAAATTTAAATAGGAAACCCATTACATAGACAGTATTATATCCATTTATCATACACACATTTTCAATTTAACTCTCTTTGTGCAGGATATTTTCACTGTTTCATTAAATATGTATAGCAAGGCCATTTTCTCTTCTAGTTTGTTTTGTGCTTTTGTTTTCTGAGTTTGTTTGGATCCTCCTTTTCAGTATTATCATCAAATAATTAAGAACTTCAGCAAATTGAACATCATCTACAACAATTATCTCAGTAATGATCCTAGATGTGTCAGTCACTTAAAATCGTACATCAAGGAAGCTCTTACCTAGGGAAAAAAAGCAGGGCTATAACCACTGTGTAGGGAAGGGTGATTGGTACTAATACCCTCACTTCTCTGTCTGGATGGATACTGGACTCTGGATTTGTCTGGAGAGATAAATATGCTAGATGCTGACAAATGTTGAGATTACAGATGTTTCTCTTCTTTCTTCAGCATTTCTCATTAGTGAATTCTGGGAACTTCCTGATTTTAAAATCCTCTCTTGAATCCCATTCTGAACTGTCCAGCTTTATCTTGGCTTTAGGTGTTTTCAGTGTCCTATAAACCATAGTTTTAGCTTATAGAAATGGGATTAGAAGTATTTGTCCAATTTTAGAGACAATTTTACAGATGAAATTGAACTGCTCTGGATTTTTTGAAATCCCTCTTATGGTCAGAGTTTAAAGCTGTTAACTTCCCTTGCCTTGAGCCCTATGTAAAATAGGTGGTGTGAATTCCTGTCAGTCAAATACTGCTCTACTTGGTTCAGACCCACAGAATTTTCTCTGGATCTGGTAAAAGTCTTGTTCATCACATTCTGTGGTGTGAAGTGAGCTTCTGCAACAGGACACATTTATTAGGGTCAGTAGAGCCTTCACTGGCAGAACACTGCAAAATAAGGGACAGCTTTTGTTTAAGATGTAGGACTAACTTTGTTCATCTGAGAATAACAATAGGGAAACAAGATTTTAAAAGAAAGAGAATGAAGAATTCTTGTTCATTCGTGTCTACATTCCCCTAATTAAATGCCAGAGACAGATTCTTTGCTCTTCTACAAACTGAACAAACAAACAGAGCCACAAGGAAGTGTTGACCTCCAAAATCAAGAACTGACAATTTATTTTGAAAAGAAATGTCTGTTTAAAATACTGCATTTTTGATAGGCTCTGTTTTCTTGGTATGTGTATAAAATCAAATCATATGGCCATTTTTTAGTAAACATGGATATTTTGGAGAGAAATTAAAGGGATTTGGTAATTTTGCTTTTCTCAGTGCTGCAAACAGCGACAATGACTTATTGCCACCTTCTTTTTAGTCTGTTGTACTTCAGACCATTAAATGATTTTTCTCCCCAAAGTTGTTAGTCCCTGTTCCACAGAAACACCAAAACTGGTAGGCACAGGAATTAGTTTGAAAACCTTTCAGATTACAGAAACCATTTTATATGTCTGTATTTTGAAATTTGTTCCAGTATATTATAATTTTGATTGTACATTAACAAAGGAAATTATTGATTTTTTTTTTCTGATTAAGATGAAAATGTAGTTGTTACACTTTGCCAACTTGCATGACTTTTCCATAGGATTTTAATGTAGGCTAGAGTTAGTCCTGATGTTTTTCAGGGCTTTTCACACATTTGCTCTGCTCAAGCCCCTTGTTTTGGCTTCTCATTTCAGTTATTTTCTTTTTAAAAAGCCAAGAATCTGGGAAGGAAATAGGATTTCCAAGTAAGAACACTCAGACAGAGCCCATCTGTTCTTCCAAACATCAGCTTCAGCATAAATACAAGGACAGACATTTAAAGCTACATCATCCTTGGAATGTAGTGGGGAATGAACTTCCCAAATGTTGCAGAGACAGTGGAAATGTTTTAGGACATTTTAAGAGAAAGGAAAATGTCCTTCATGTGAGAATGGGGGGTAAGAAGAAAACATTGTTAAAATGCTGAGGAATTCTTTCATTATTGCACGTACTCAGGTGCTCTGGGGGCAGACCCCACACCTACAATTTGTGCTGCTGCCTTGGGATGGGGACTAAAAACACTGGGGGAACCAAATATCTTTTGTAAAATAGGAAAGTGCATTTCAAATAAGCCCCATGAATGTGATACTATGGACTTACTGTCTTAGGAGATTAGAGAAATGCTAAGAACAGAGAAGTCAGCCCATGGAAAAAATGTCCTACATATTAATTTCTGTTCAAACACCACACAGAGAAAGAAGCTGGCTGAGCTGGACAGCTCTTGAACAAGCCATAGGTGATATCAGTTTGTAAAGAGCACTGTGAGGATTTGAGCATCAGGACCTGTGCCTCAGTTCATTCAAAGACAGCTGTTACAGAGTCCATTGTTTTCAGTAGGAGTCAGTTGTGAGCAGTGAAGTGCTATCTCCATGGTCTGGATTGTAGATGGGTTCCTCCAAACATTCAAACAAGTTTGTCATCACAGGCATGGGAAGAATTTTGCAAATCTATATGATATTTCTAGATTTCAGAGAGAGAATGTTTTGGAAGATAAAGAATTACAGGCAATATGTTGCAGGTAGAGTCTAAAAGAGGAAACATATTAACCAGGAATATTAGCGGCTATCCAGTATCTGATGATAGTTTTTTCATGGAAGCACAAAATTACGTCTTTCAAAAAACTCTGCATGAGTTTTTTGGAGCCTTTGATACCAAGGAATTGTTGTCTGTAAGATTCTAGTGTACATATACTCACTTCATCTACATTAAAAAGATATTTGTGCTTGTGATGAAACTGTTTACATGCTTAATGGATAAACATTTCAACAGAAGTGTTTATTCAAAAAGGCAAAACAGTGCAACTGTATGAACCTGAGGTGGTTTGTGTCACAATCTGTTATCTTGAAACCATACCAAGACAAACTTACTTCAGGGGAGTCTGTTTTATTTTGCTGCTGGCAGCAGAATGATTAGTTGCAGAATAATCTTATGGAGAGCTGTTTGCTGATTAAAAAAAATTATACTGCTCCCTGTGTTGTACTTTCAGAGTAATCCTCCTCACATTTTGATTTTTGAGGAATAGCTAAAGCATTAATACAATATTGTTAAGTAATTATTACACTTGAAACTATTAATGTAGCTAATTATAGGTATCAAAGAATCTGCCAGACCTTCAGTCTAAGGTTAACTTTTTTACAATGAATAGATGTATGAAAAAGACAAACTCACTGCCTATCAGAACACAGAGGACTATATAATGATTTCTGGAATATTTCCAGGACAATGGAAGAATAATTGGTAACTGGTTTACAAGCAGGAAAATGACCCTCAATCTAGTGAGGATATTGAATGCAATAACATTTTGGGTCCAATTTATATTAAGTGCTTAAATACTTCAATTCTTGGGTGCTCAGCTGAACCATAGCCCCAATTCCATCTTAGCTCAGCCTTTACAGTTTAAATAAATTTATCAAAGTATGGCCAGTTCAGAATGCAACTTAAGGTGAGACTGCAGCCCCAGCAGAGTCAGAGGTAGGACCTTGCCTTAAATCTGAGCTAAACAGTTCAACCAAGTTCAGTGAGTGAGAAAAAAAAATTTGTGTCAATTACAATAAATATAGAAAATATTTTCTGTATGAGAAAGGGACAAATGCAGTTAGCAGTAGTTCTTCACAGGTTTTTTTAAATGGGGATTTTTTTTATCCTCTAAATGATAACCAATTAAAATACATTCATGACAGAAGCTGACCTCCATGAAAATACATTTTGTCCTCTGAAGCAGGAGGTTTGATAATCATGTAGTTACCACAGCACACATAAAATACCTGGCTTGGAAAGCACAATGAATCATGTTTAATTAAACTTTGTTTCAAATGAGTTGAATTGCAGTCAAATTGGAAAGGACTTCCACATTTTAACAAAAAATCTTCAAATTATAGAAATATACAAATATTGCATCACTGCTCTAGAGGAAGCTGCGATTAGGACTATTTAGCATTTTGGTGGCTTTGTAGTGCTTTATGGTATATGATAATGTTTATGGTTTAGATCATGTTGCATTAACTGGAGGTGCCATGAGCTGTATTCTTTGGGCCCTCCTTGTGTCACATGGCTTCTGATTATTCTACAGTTTTTCTTTTCCTTTCAAAGTATATATATTTTTTTCTTTAAACCATAACTAATACACTATGTGCCCAAACATTTCATCACTGCTCACGTATGGGAAATACAAAACATTTTCACATAACTCTGCAATGTGATGTTAAACAGATTTAACACAGATTTAATACAAACATAATAAAACTAAGTTCCTCTAAATTTAAGTCTCCTTAGAACATGAATTATTTTTATTTTGATTGAAAACTGAAAAAGAAGTGTTCTTTCTGTACTGCTGAGCTGTTCTGTTTGTTTCCAAATTCTTCTTTAGAAGCCTTTTTTCCCCCTGAAACCTTAGTGATTTTCTCTCCTTTGATTTATTTCTTTCTGAATCATTGTCCCAGATCGTGTGTGCCTGCAAGGCTTAGTGAGCTGCTTGGAGTGGATCTCCCAGCCTGCCTCTGTTGGGGCTCTTTGCCATGGTGTGCCAGCTGTTTTGCCCTCTGTTTTGGCTGTGTGCAAAAGCACAATGCAGAAAGTACTTTGGATATGCAATGTGCATAAACACAGCGCATAAACAGGGCTGAAGAAGGTGATCCATTATGTCTCTCTGGCTGAGCAGGTTACTGTCCAATTGGGAGCAATTTTGTGATCTTGCCAGGTTCTGGAGTATGTTTCGCTTTCTTTACAAGTTCTTGGGTCACAGAAAATTGCACAGAGCTGGGGAGTTGCTGTGCAGGAGAAAGCAGAAGGGAGAAGAACGAGTTGTTGGCTGGGTGGCAGTGAAGGAAATGCTTGCAGTTCCGAAACTTGTAACTTACTTACATTTGGACAAAACCCACCAGTCAGTGATAAAGGTCTGGTTCCAATATTGCCCTTTGGATTTATCAGCTTCCATTTCCTAATTTCCAGTGACTGTGAGCAGTGGAAGTTTACATGCTGGCACTCCATACCCCAGCAGCCTCTGGGCAGCTGCCCCTGCTGGGCATTCTGACTGACTGAGCCCGTGCACTGCAGCAGGGCAGAGGGGCTGGCTCTGCTGTTCCTTTGGTGCAAGCACACCAGCACGTCCAGTCAAAAAATGTTCACTGCTGAAGTCCCTTGTGGCCAGTGTCATCTTCTAAAAGCTTCTCAGGAGAAGCATATTCTTCCCAAGTTCCCTTTGGCAACATGAGCAATTTTTTCTGCTATATTTTGTGGCTCATCCTTTGAATCATCCTTTAAGGATATGCCCTGGGCTAAAATCCTATTTGCACTATTAACTTTTATTCTGTAATAACTCATTTAAAAACATCAGATGGTCTCTAAATAGGTGTTTTATGAATGTTTTGTTAAAAAATAATAAATTCTGATCCTATTAAGTCAGAATTCTGCAGCCTCTGTAATGTAACCTTGACATTTCAAAGCTCTTTTTTAAAGACCTTGCACAGCCTTCCTGATGGATTGAGGAGTTTATTGTTTTATCAAAGGATACACTCAGAGGAACTGCTGATTATTTTATTCAAGTGGTAATGTCTTAACCCTACTTGCACCTCAGATGTGAGGTCTGTATAAATGTATAAATATATAGTGTATATAACTATATTTATATTCTTCAGAAACAAAAATGGCTTGCAATATCTAATTAGCTTTCTCTTTTTATTCTGCCTGATTAGTTTCAGTTATTTGATTTTGAATCAAATTGTTTTCTCTGATTAATTTTATAGTGTAAGTATTGAAATCTAATTTAGCTGTCTGAATAAACAATCTGTTTGGAGCTGGGAGGTCACTGATACTCCTTAGTCAGGCTATTTTCTGTAGGCAGTTCAGATGGCACGCAGGGCAGTAAAAAGTTAATGAAAGCACCCAAAATCTTATGAAAAGAGTTCAAATGAATTTGTGCTGGCATATATGAGCTTGTTAGCCCATGGACAGACTCAGTCCTTCAGCTCAGTATTTATTTAATCCAGACAGAAATCATACTGCCTGTGCAACTTTGTAAGGAGGAGGCATTTTTCTCAATTCCCTTTACCTAGGTATATGGCATTTCTATCTTTGCTACCAAACACAAAATTAGCTTGTTATAACACCCTCCTTGAACAGTGATGGAGTCCCACTAAAATACATCTTCTGACTCCAGGTTTAACACTGTGCCTCTGCTGCTGGAGCCAATATGTTGCTGTGAAAACTCTTGGTGAGTACTTACCCAGAATTATTGAAGGACTCGACCTTCTTCTGTGAAGTATTAGCAACATTATTGAGTTCTTTTTTAATAGTGTTTTTGTTATCTCTGCCCTTGTAAGTTGCTTCTTCCAAATGTTATGGCTTATTAGTTTATATGCTATTTCCATTGCAATTATAGCCAGAACAGGAAAGGTTTTTTACCTTTTTAGCATATTGTCACCATGCATCATTTTTAGATCCTCATTTCTCCTTATTAGAGGTTCTCTGGTCCCTCAGCTCTCACTGGATATCAAAGCATGTTCATGATATAAAGTAGCTAAAGTTTATGGAAGGATGTTATTGTATTAGTGACAGTCTGTGGTGTTTTATTGGGGATTGTGTGTTTGTGATTAGGTTAGGTAAGTGTAATATAAATGTACATAAATATCAGACACCTGGTACAGCCTCTGCTGGAATGACCTCATGGCTGTGCCAGGATATGAGAGATCTCTGCCTGGTACCCCTCACCTCCAGTGTGGTGCCACCCTCTTCTGGTGTTTTCTTCCCCTAGCATAGATAAATAGGGTGGGATGGAATGTGTGAGCTGAACAGCCTTGCTTGTCTGAGGAGAACTTGGGGCTTTTAAAAAAAACCCCAAACCATTGGAAGATAAAGTGAAGCAGATGAAAATTATTGATGGGGCCCTGAGATGATTATCCTAAAGAAAACAGTGTGATTTTCCTCATTTATTTCAATTTTCATTTTACTTATGTTCTGCTTGATGGCTGTGTGGCTGCTGCGTGTATTACCCAAGCACATAATAATTGAAATAATTGAAATAAGGTCAGCTGGCCAGAGGACAAATCAGTTTATGCAAAGCATTGACAAGAACCTCGGCACTACAAGTGCTCATGTGGCTTCAGTGTTCTTGGAGCTGATGTGGCATCATTTCTTTTAGTCTGAGAAGGACACATGGACTAAAATTGTAAACTCAAACATTAGGAGAGACTGGTCAGAATTTGTTTTTTCAGAGTCCTCTAGAGCAATCTGTGATACAAAATTATCTTTCTATACAATCACATATCATATCTTCTTATTCAATCATATTTCATTTTTAAAAGATGTTATAGTAGCGGTTTATTTACATTTTAGGGCATTTAAAATGTTTAAAAATATTGTACAATTTAAATATTAAAATAATTATAGTAAAAGCTGGTTACTGTTATTCTGAACCCATTTTGTCTGATTTCCCTGACAAAAAAGTGTCTACAGGCCAGACTATACTTTTTCTAAGATTGTCACTGGATTTCCTGGTAGATAATTAAAAGGAAAATGTGGGCATTTGATTCCCCAAATAGCAATACAAATAGTGAACTCTGAAGAGTATGTATTTGGGATATGAATAGTTGATTTTTCTTTTAAATTGGGTTTATAAGGCTATTGTTAGTAGTGTCATTTCCTTTTTCACTGCATCCTTGAGAGTGGGTGTTTGTAGATGCACTATTCTGAGAGCTCCTCATTGTAATATCCTCTCTGAGTAAAGGCAGGCAGCCTGTGCTAATTGCTTTACAGAGACACTCTGCAATGTAATATAAAATGTCACTTCAGCCCTGTTCATAAAGACCTGAGTTTCCAAATGTTCAGTGCATTACAATAAGTTTTGGGTTGGGCTAAATTGCACTATTGATTTTTTTGTAATTAGGTTTTAATGAATTGTATTCACTGAAGTTTACATTTGTTGAGGGACTTCAAAGATTGGATTGTGATCATTTAATTCACTTTATTTTTAAAATTTTTTTGGGTGTGTGTATCTAACAGTAGAGACCTCCTGGAAATATTTTCTAGGTGTCAGTATTTTTGTGTTGGCTTCTTTAAAGTCCAGCATCTGCCTTTCTCCAGTAAAATATGAATAAAATGCATAAGATTATAGGAATTTGGTTTTTCCAAGAGCTGATGAAGTATTCCACATCTTAGAAATGTATGTTTTCTTACTGTTTGCTCCCCTGTATCTTTTGGATTAAAATGCTTGACTGAAACTGGTCAATAAGGGTTTTGTTGGACTTTTGTTCTTTTATAGTAGCTTCTATTTGGATTAATCTTTATCACTGGGCACTAAGAAGCTGTTTTTCCTTGTTAATGCTTAATCAAATAGCATGGCAGCTGATAATCCCTTGTTCTGATTTAGTAACACATACTGCGTTCCAGGAGATTTTCTTATGCTGTTTTATTAAATTATGTGTTTTTGTAAGAAAAGCACATGTTCTACACCAATCCCAAAATGCTGATTTAATGATGCTTATACACCTTTGTTTATTCTTGAAAGGTCAGGGTCTCTGCTGTAACTTTGTGTTTATGATCCATTTCGCCCTCCTAAAGGAAAATCCCATTTTTTTCCCCCTAATGTAGTTAGATAATTTAAAAGTCACTAAACAATTAGAGATTAGGAAATTAGAGATTCTGTACCTGTGTGTGAGAGTTTCCTTTCTCTTCCCTATGCGAATTTACTGGATTTCCCCCATGCTGGAAATTAATAACTTTTGCTGAGTGTAGTCATGGCCCAGGAGGGTTTTCCTGTGGGCTGGGATGAGGCTGGGTGGGTCCAGCGATCCCTGCAGGGCAGGGCAGCACCACCCCTGCCCTGGGCAGCCCCTGCTCCTGGGCCCTTCTCTCTCTGAATGGGATCCCAGCTCATCCCAAACTCAGATTATCCTGTTCCCCCAGCTGCAGCAGCTCCCTCTGCCTATAAAGAACATTTCCCAGCCATCCCTGTGTGCTGTTTGCTGCTCTCAGTGTACCCAGCCCAGGACAGCTTGGCAGGGTTAGGGGGAACAAAGCTAAAGCATCCCAGAGGGATGTGACATATTAGCTTGACTGAGCTCCACAGCTTTTGGATTGGAATTTTGGGATGTACAATTGATTTGCAATACACAGAAATTGATGTACAAGTGGCTGGATAGAGGGACCTTCATGATTTCTTTGATGTTGATCTACTCTGTGACACTGAGTAAATAAATCACTGGATCTTGCTGTGCTTTTATTCTTCCTATATACCTTTAGTCTACGCTTTATATACAACCTGCAATATTTCAATATTTCACATCAAAAAGTAAATATTTCTTAAAAGAAAAAAACCAGTATTCCAGGTTGTGTTTAATTCTGTATTATTTGCACTTGCTTAGGTAGGAATAAGTCAAATTAGACTCAAAAACATTCACAATAATTCTAGAATGCTAAATTTTGCAATTTAATTTCAATAAACATGTTCATCAAGAGGATTTTTATCTTTCAAAAAAAATATTGCACATACCTTTAGTATCTTTTTAGACTAAGCCATCCCCTGGTGAATTTATGCTGCTGTTCTTAGCTAGAATCTATTATGTTTTCCACAAATATTTGGGCATAAGAGCCTGAATTAGGCAATTAAAAAAGACACAGAGCTTTTACAACTATTCTTAAATACTACTTCTAAATTTGTGCATAGCCATTTCCAGATAGAAATATGCACTTTGCACATGTGACTGTGCAGATTAAAGCCAACAATTTAAGTTTATGGTGTGAGTGCCCCTGCATGCAAGCCTTTATTTTAAAATTTGGTCATGCGCAACTTTGCTCTTTAATTAGGTTTTCTTTTTTATTATTATTTGAGAAAAAATTGCATATGCATATATTTGCATGTTTTGTGTCTGCTTTTAGAAAGTGTGACTGTAAATTGAACTTACAGAATGGTAGGGTACAGTTTGGATATATCCAAGTATGTAACCTATGTAAATAAAAGCAAGGATAAGGATCCCAAAGCGAACCTCAGGTCTGGCTAAAACTTGGAAAATTTCTTTTCCCTTTTGCTAAGTATGAAAGGAAATTTCAGATCATAAGAATGTGTGCTTTGTGCTTCCTCATTGTTTCCTCTGGAATACCTTTTCTTTAAATTACAGCTAATCTTGTTGTAACTCTCAGAATGTTTAATGCTGAAGTTAATTTCCTCTCTGGCTATGAAACGGTTTGCCAGTAATATTGGTTGTAATCATGGCAAGATGCACTTGTACAAAATAGTGATATTTGTTGAGATGTTAGCAGCTATTTACAAGGAGTGCTGCTGGCAGTGATTTTTGTTCTTTAGAGCATTTTAGTACAATGTTAGTAAGGGTATTTATGAGTCTCTGGGGCAGGACATGGAGAGAAGAAGAAATATTTGGAGACAAAAGCAAATATTTCGAGATGAGCAGCTTCCTTCTCCTTTCATCTTTGAAATATATCTTTGTTTTTTAATAAATTTTCTTTACAGATTCCTTCCCCTGTGACAGCCTCCTTCAGTTTAAATCCATGCAGTCTCGCAGGCCAGTACCAATTAGCTATTGGGCAATTTAGAGAAAAAAAAAATTACAGAAAAGCAACTCATTCTGCTCAGTTGCTGAATGAATTTCCAGACAGGCTAACCTTGATTTTGTATACATATAACTTTTAACTTCCTGAAAACTATAGAAGTCTGGTGTCTTCCAATGAAGTGAAACATGTCAGAATGAAATTGAAAGAAGGATGGAAGTAACAGGAAAACAATGCAATAGCAAAAAATAGTATGAGGAAAACCATAATTTTCCAGCACATAAAATCTAGAAATCATAGCATTAAAAAAGTTCTAAATAAACAAGGTTTACTCACATCATTACCTTGTCTGTTCCTATGTCAATACAGAAAAGATCTTTACCGCACATTTCCAAGGGTTTAATCCTTTTTAAAATACCTTAAATGACAGCATTTCACCGGGATGCTTAGAAGACTATTACATGGTCAGATACATCTAATTATCAGTATTTCCTTTCCAAATCCAGCCTTTGCTCTGTTGCATCCTATTATTCCTACCCTTTGAGCCACAATAAATAGGTTTTTCTCCCTTTCTTGGGGTGTTTGGGTTTAAGACACTTAAGGATACCTATCATTGATCCTTTAGCCTTGCTGAGAAGAAACTGCTCCAATGGTAGAAGATGTAGGAATAAAGCATTTTTAACTGCTGGATATAGTTTTCCTACACTGCACTGCCATTCTTTTGAATAGTATGAGGTATTAAAGTATGCGCTGTTTTCCTCCTAAATTCTTGTGTTAAAGTGGATTTTTTTAATTTGATCTTTTCAATTAACTTGTGTTACAATGGTTGGATCAGGCTGAGGATTTTCAAAATGTAAAAGTTGGCTTGCTTTGTAGGTTAAATATCCTCTAAACTGTTTTGTTATTTCTTCTTGATCCAGTGTCTCCAGGGGACCAGGTCCACCTCATTTCCAAGCAGCAGATACTAAACTGGTTTTCTGTGAGATGTGCTGCAGTTATTTACAGCTGCACACACTTCTTTGTTGAGGATATAATTATTCCTTACCATCAGTGATTTTTCTTTTTCTCTTGTTCTACCTTCTAGTTATCAATGTTGCTGTGTGTCTTGGAACTGCAGTTTTCCATGAAAGAAAGCCTGGTTTAGTCAAGATAAGTGACCCAAACCATACTAGATTGCCAGCATTCTTGAGGTAAGAAGGTTGCTTTTATCTTTGACACTTGCTGATGCTCCTATCTGCTTGTGTGTTTATACTCCATGGTGCATTGTCCTTGAAGCCCTCTCCTGTCTGATGACAACTTCTGCAACTGAAGGCAAACAGCTCCTGTATCACACACATTCCACCTCCCTATCACAGTAATTGTCATGTGTGAATCAAGGGAATTTCAAAATGACCTTTGCAGGCTGCCCAGAGATCTTGTGGAGTCTCCTTCCCTGGAGATATCCTAGAGCCAACCAGACACAGTCCTGACTAACATGCTCTATCTACAGCATCCTGCCAAGCAGGGAGGTTGGACCAGAGGACTTCCAGTAATTTTCCAACCCGTTTTGTGATTCTGTCCTTCAGTAAGAAAGAACTAATTTCCTTTTTGATGTTATTAATATTATTATCATTGCCTACTTTTAGAGAATAATTTCACATAGTATTTAGAAAATGCAGTCTGAGGGAGCTGTATAAATATTATTGGCATTATATCTGCAAAGATAAAGCAATTTAGTAATTACTGCGCCAGCATGGTTCATATTTAATATATTAATTATATTTGCATACATCAGGTATGTGCATGGAGACCTCAAAGTCATCTCTGTCAGATTCCATGAATCTGTGAGTCAGGTAAACATCTGCAGCCGGTACCAAAAGTGTGCTTAGTCAGGCAATTTATCAGCACCAGGATAAAACTGCTTCTCACAACCCTTCCCTGCTAATTGAGCCAGGACATAAAATAGCATCTGCAAATGTTTGCCTCTTGATCCCAAACCAAGGAATCATTGTCAGGCTGTTTGCAGAGTATACCTCAAATGAGATATGTTAAGAAAAGCACTAGAGCAGACAATTGAATGCAACTTTCTTAAGTACTAGAGGTAAGGCTGACTGATTAAGTCCGTATTAAATGTTATCATTGTTAAATCCAGCTTTATCCTCAGTAAAATATATATGGCTATTGCAGAAAACAATGTTTTCCTGGCAGTAAAAATCAGTGTCTGTCCATGGTTGCCTGCAAAAGACTTCTATTTTCACATTGATTGGTTTTTGTCTTGATAAGATTAATGGTGATTGTTAATGATTTTCATAATCACTACTGTAAGCCAGAGCTGAAGTTCTATGAAGATAAGGAAGTTTGTAAAAGTAAATATGATTTCAGATGATGTATACATGCACCTAAGCACATTCCCCATTTTTAAATTGCTCTCAAGCTCCTTGTTTCCAATACTCTTTGTTGTTTGCCAGTTACCTCCCTGGGCAGTGCCACAAAATATTAAAAACCTTCTCTGGAGTTGTAAGAGGCCACAGAGATCTGAGCAGGGAAAACACACTGTACAGTGGCTTTTTCATTTTAACCAAAAACTGACATCCTCCAACGCTAAAAATGGAACATTTTGTCAGGATGAAAGTTTTGCCCATGCAAATTACATTTCTACTAACAAACATGTTCTAGAAGCTGCATTTTAACTGCAGGAAAAATTGGTGCAGGCAAATAATTTGAACATTCTATTGGGTGAAAGTTGCTCATATTTTGCTGGATCCTTAGACAAACTAATGTGAACTGCTTGTATAGGCTTGCTGGGCTTCATCCTTTAGACACAAGGACAGTGATCTCCAGACAGTATATTCATAACATAATTAAAACAACCATTTCAGGGATCCCCCAGCAAGTCTCAACAGGCAATATCATTATCACTTGAACTAACTTTGCTACTAAATAAGTTTTATGTGATGAGCTCATGGCCATGTCTAATTGGCTGGACATCTAAGCATTTCACATGAAAATGGGCTTGAACTTACTCGTAGAATGTAGTTGTGACAAATATTAAATCTGTAATGGTAATCAGGCAGTAAACTAAAGGGATGGGTTTAAAGACTCATTTTTAGATACAGAATGCAGATGATGGAGAAAGCATCTGTTTTTACAAGTCATATTCCTTATATGTGAATACAACTGCTGTAGCTATTTTCTATTCTAATGAGGTCTCTGAATTATAAAATAAATCTGTTTTTCCTGTTTCATTGGCCAGCAGAGATGGTCAGCTTCCTTCCTTTCATCTTCTCATCATCTATCTCTTCTTGTTTATCACAATTTATAGACTACACTTCTAGAACTTCCTTTCTTCTCTATAAGAGGTTGAAAGAGAAATTCAAATGAGTCTGGAGATAAGTAGTCAATTCATCTAGTTTATCTTCTTTAAATTGACTTTTGTTCATCACTTGAGTTGTTGCTTCATAATTAGGAACAGAGATCATCCAGGAGTAAGGTACTGACCTTCAATTTTAATGAAGTATTATGGGAGTCTTAGTCTTAAACACTTTATTTGCCATTGTTATAACAAACAAACTATGGCAATAAATGGTTCATATGGATCAGCATTTTAGGAAGTTTATTTTTAAGAAAGAAAATTCTTTTTGAATTTTTAAAAAGCAGTATTAACAGCAAAATAAAATTCAATTTTAAGGCACAAAAATATCTCTTGAAAAAACACAGAAATTCCCAGAACATTTCAAAAGTAACTGTTGATTATGTCTAATCAATAGATATCAATTCTTAAAACTGGAAACACTTCTATCTCATTCCAGCTAGATGGGGCTCTATATGAACTACTGGAACTGTTTGTTTTCTTTCCATAAAACCAGTTAAATATTAAATTTTATTAATTGATCTTAGTTCTGAAGGTGACATTTTCTTCTCCTGTTTCCCATAGTATCTGTAAAGGGATAAGCACTGCCAGCATTAATGAAGGGAAAATGTAATGTTCCCTTCCAGATGTAATGTTTTAGGATTTCAGTAAAGCTTTCAATACTGTCTCTTGCAGTATCCTTCTGGATGAAGTATGGCACATCAGGGGGACAAGCACGTGGTGTGAGCCCCTGGCACAAAGGTTGGGGTGACCGTGGGGCCCAGGCAGGGCATTGTCCCACTCTGCTCGGGGCTGGGGTGGCCTCACCTCCAGGGCTGGGACAGCTTTGGAGGCACAATGGAGGACAGACTGAGCCATTAGAGAGTGTCCAAAGGGGGCCACAATAGAGGATGGACATTGAGCCATTAGAGAGTGTCCAGAGGAGGACATGAGGATGGTGAAGGGCTTTGAGGAGAAGCTCTGTGAGGAGCAGCTGAGGATGCTTGGTCTGTTCAGCCTGGAGCAGAGGAGGCTGAGGGGAGACCTCAGTGCAGGTACAGTTTCCTTGAGAGGGGAACAGGAGGGGCAGGCACTGATCTTTGCTCCATGTGACAGTGTGAGGAACTGAGGGACAGGAGCTGAGGGAATGGCATGAAACTGTCTCAGGGAGGTTTAGGTTGGATATCAGGAAAAGGTTCCTTCCTCACCAGAGGGGGGCTGGACACTGACCAGGCTCCCCAGGGCAGTGGACACAGCACCAGCCTGACAAAGCTCAGGAAGACTTTGGACAATGCTCTCAGGCACAGGGGGAAGTGCTGGGCTGTCCTATGAGGGATCAGGAGCTGAACTTCAAAGATATTTGTGGGTCTCTTCCAACTCAGGATAGTCAATGAATATCTATATATACTGTGATATTTTATGAATAAATAAAACCTGATATCTTAGTTATATACATGGAAATTTCTGCTTTTAATTTTTGAGAAATCTAAAAAGTGAGAAATTTAGAGAAATCTAAATCTAGTGAATGAGAAACTGACCTTTGTGCATGTGTAAAAAAATCTGTACCTTCCTTCTTCTGACTTTGTGATGTTGTTTATTTTAAATTGTTGCTTGGAAAAGCGCTGTTTTAAATTTCCAAAATTCACTCAAAGGGGAAAAAAATGTAAGTTCGGAGCTTCACTGAAATCAGTGTGTGTGACCTTCGGCTTTACCTAAAGCTTTACTTACTTTTGGGATGCATCGGTTTACCATATCCCAAAAAAAGATATTGTATGTCAGCGAAATTGCCCTCTAGAAATGCCCATTTCTTTCCATTGCCTGTAAAGTGATTTCAGGCAACTACCTAGATACAGATGTCTGTGCAGATTCAGACACTTAGCAGACAAGTGGAAATGCCCCTTTTATGCTGCCCTTCCCATGGCTATCTCTTGACTTCAAGGACTGAGCTCTAATATTTATCCTCAATTAATGCAGGAATGAAAACATGATTTTCATTTGCTTTCCACTTCTATTTTAAGAAAGGAAACAATAGTTTTGAGGGAAATCTGGAATTGGTTTATGTTAGTACTCAATGACACATCATTTAGATGAGGGTAAATATTAGGAATTTAGACTTTAGCACAAGAATAATAGATTTTTATTTCTTGAAGGAAAATCGTCTATTTGCTTTACTGCCAAGCATTGACTCTTTCAGTATGTTCAAGCCTAGAAGGCTGAAAACAATGACACAGATGTGATTCACATAGGGCTCAGCAGCATGGTGCTTCAGTGTTCTGGCTTGTTGGAAAGCTTCCAGGGGATTTAGGAAAAGAACATACTGAAGAAATACAAACTGTTATTTTGCCAATTAGTTGGAAAGAAGTGTTTTTTCAGCATGATTCAAATTCGCTTTGTTAATTGTTATTTACTTTCATCAAAATTTCCCACACAACAAAATATTTAGTCACAGACCTGTTATCTATATACCTGTTATAGTTAAAATGGTTATGTATGAATCCAAAGACTTTTAGAATACCCTGTTTATTAAGGGCTTTATGTGTCTCCTAGGTGATTGTAGGAACAAAGTGGCAATATACTGCATCACAACAAGGTAAATCCATTGTTACTTTAGGAATTTAGTTGTTGGAGCCTGGTTTGTGTTTTGTACAGGGAATTTATTTGACTATTTTTCACCTGTAAATACTAATCACAAGACTATATGTAATAGGTTCTTTTCTGGAACATGATTACTAACACACAGGCTTTGTGAGGTGGTGAAAAGGACTGTAGGAAAATACTTTTCAGCGATGCTGCCCTCCTTGCCTGGTGTCCCTAAGAACTGGTGTCACCAAACACAGACCAGTGTGGAGGCATTTTTATAAAGTGTAGTTAAGTCATCTTGGTTATGTAAGATTAAGACATATCAAAGTTTTCTCAATCTTTAGATGAATCTATTAAAGATACAAAAATTTTCAGATCAAAATCAGGAGTGGTGTTACAGGGAGGACCTTCCAGGCTTTTCACATAGTAATAAAATATGATACAAGGCAGCAAGGTGTCAATAAATCTACAGGATAAAGGTCAGGTTTACATCCATGGACAGAGCCAGCAAATACATTTGTTCCTGCAATGTCTGTGTTTAAATGCCACCCTCTGATGAACCTGGTGCAGAAATACACTTCTGGGTTTGATGAGATGTCAGTTTTGTTCAGTGCTGATCAAATAAGATGAATGAAAGTGAAACAAGAGCAAAAATATTACTTCTGTCATTTATTTTTTATGCATTACAGGAAGTGGGTCAGTCAGTGAGATTTCTCTTAAACAAATAGCAATCACTGCACAATATCACCCATTGATCTATTTCACAGCAGGCAATGGCCTTTTTGTCAGAAAGGACACACAATTCAAATACCACAGAAGACGTAGAAATGCCCATGACAGATTTAAAAAGTGTCTTCCCCTTCTTTTACTTGCCAGCCATTCTCCACAAATCAATCTTGGCTGTAGAGCCAGGGCATTGCAAAAACACTTCCACATCTATAAGGAAGGCAGATATTCTAGAAAAAAAAAAAGTGTCATGTAAATATTGTCTAAGGTAGAGGAAATCACCATTTAGTAAAAATGATCTGTTTGCTATGATATGTACATTTAAAAAAAGACCAGAGCAAACTGCAATACACATGAGTCATTTTGTGTAACTGTAGCAATTTGAAGAGCCAATACTTAGGATGAATGATGTATCCTATCATTAATTCAACTTCAGAAAATGTTATCAAATGTGAGAGTCTATATATCCCATAGGACTGCAAATATTTCTTAAAAAAATATTTGTGGATAGACGGTTCTGAAAATGGGATACTTCCCTTTATACTTAATTTGTTTGTGAAATGATTTTAAATCATTGAAGAGCAATATCCAGCTTTGAATGATTCCAAGCAACTTTCATGTGTCTGAAATGAGGCAACTAAATTCCAATATCACCATCTAAATAAATAAATGACTTGAGTTCCTAAGAATTTATAACCTGTGTGGAGGTAAATGTTATTTCCAGTTTATTACCTGTGTGTCAGCACAGCTGAAAGGCAAGACCAGTTATTCTCTAATAGTATTTTACAGTCAAATGTGGAAGGTCTTCTTTATAGGAGTTATTTATTCAAATAACTGAATTATTTCCCTTTGCTTGACAAGTTGCTTTGGTTGACCATAAAATTCATAGATAATATCTTCATCTGAAGATCTGTATTTTAATGCCACTGCACCCATAAGCAGAGTTGTTCTGATTTAATTCTAAAGACTTTGTTGCTTTGGTATAATATTTGTGGGAGGCAAATAATAAAACCTGTAACACATAATAACCGTCTGAAATAACATTCCTCTACTAATGAACCAAAATGTGTACAAAATACTGAGAGCTTTTCACATCCAACTGAAATCTAGGTTTACAGATAGCCTGCAATCTTCACTTTATCATTTTTCTTTTTAGAGGCAAAAATAACCCTCACTTTCCTCTTCAAAAGAGGGGAGGAGGATAACAGCACTAAAGAAAGGAAAAGAGGGTTATAGAAACAAGTTAAAAGGAGGAGAAAAAAATCTTACATTTATGTGGCTGATTTCTTCCTGCTCTGTCCACTTGTTGGAGTATATATAGATATTTAACTATTTACCATTCAATATGAAAAGCCTGCAGACCTTAACCATGGTAACCATTCTATCACTTGCTCTTTAATATATTATTTATTCATGTGCCTTATTCTTGCAATTTCCAGCAAGGCAATTAAAAGCATATGTTCATGTCTTCTACTGTATTAAGTTTTTAGGAAAAAAAATCAAGATATAATACATTTTACATTCTCAATAGTTCTGCAGCTTTTCAGAATCTTTTTAAAACTTGAAGCAGCCATAACAAGAGAAAATCTGAGAATGACTCTCATTGTGGCAAATCTGGAGCCCATGAGAATGACTTCTTTTACTCTTTCTCTCCATTGTATTTTAAGAACATAGCATCATTTTTATTCTATTTTAATCAATAAAAATAAAATAATATTGGTATTTGAGGATTTTACTGTGCTTTCCATTATGACTCTATTTTATATGGCACCAGGTAGCATCTTTACTTAAGTGATATGCTGTTATGAAATGGAATTGTTAATGAGTATAAATTCACAATATTTTAGGACAATGGTACAAGATAGGTATAACATACACACTTGTATTAAATAATACAAAAGTAAAACAAACCCAAGACTCTTTTAAAGACTGGCTAGAGGTCTCCAATGTCCATACCAGATATTCTAATGTGAAAGCTTCCTGTGGGAGGAGGATAGCTGCACTTCCCAAGTCCGTTTTTATCTCAGATCTGCGAGATTGTTGCTCTCCCTAAAGCTCCTTCCTTACCATCACTACTTTATATAATTGACCTTTTAACAGTGAGGGGAGCGGAGGGGATGTGGTAAAGGAACTTTCTATATCCACTCAGTGAGACTTTTGGCTGTGTCCTCTTTCACCATTGCAGGGACAGTGGCTGAGAGTGTTGCAGTAACAATGAACTTGGTGGCTGTCCTTCAGACATAGCAATAGTCTTGAAAATTTTGAAGACAGCAAGCATTTGATAAGCCTGTAGTGGGCTATCCCATGGATTTCTTCTTGCAGTGGCAAATATTTCAGCTCACCTTTGCTGACTAAGCAGTTGCTTTTATATATGGTTTCCAGTAGTGCCTTATAAATGACTTTAATTTACAGTTCATTACATGTCTATGCCTCTAAATCCCCATGCAATAATTTGTATCCTTTCCCTTGATAGCTGAATTGTTTGTAATTTTTCTAATGGTAACTTCTTGGTAATCCAATCCAACGACTTCTTTCCATTGCTTTTGAATAGTAAATCTTTAGGCATTTTTTTATTCAAAAATGCCTAAAAATTACCTATTATCATAGGTACTTATTTTGTAATTCTTTTTAATGTGGTTAACACAAACAGTATTATTCTTACACTTCCTTGGGGAAGAAAAATGCACCACAAAAATGTATTTCTTTACATTAATACAAAATACAACATTTAGTTAGATTTGCTAGTGTAGCTGACAAATTATCTGCATATTCTATAAATGGGGCACATATATCACAGCTGCTTGCACTTTAGTTGGAGCTTTATGGTGCCTTACTACTGTATAAACATCAGTGTAAAAAAGGGTTTATTTCCAAATAATAGAGCTTCATCTTACTCAAGTCTTTATGTGGGTTTTTAGTATTCAAAACTCTGCAATACAATTGCTGGGACTTTAGATTCACAAGAGAATATTTGTGTAAAGGAAACTCTGTGGAAAAATCCAAAAGGAACATATCTAAGGGAAAGGTTAGAAAAGGATTACAAACCCTATGATGGCCATGTTTTATGAAGAAATTTTCTCTTCACAATGTCAGTAAACCACTTCACATTATGGGCATGGAACTTCAAATATATCTATAATGTAATGAAGTATATTTGAAGGATAAGTCAATCCTGCCAATTTGTTAATGACATTTTTTTACATCTAATTTTCCATACCTGACTCTAATGTCATTTCCTATCACGTCAAAAATGAAAAAGTACATGTAATAGTTGCTTTGCCCTCTCTACTTGATGAAAAGGTTTTTTAAAAAATTAGAATGTTCACTAACACCTACTAAATGCTTTCTAGCTCTTACTATGATAGGGAATTTTTGAAAAATCTGTTTTGTTTGAGAAGAGTTATAAAAATGTGTCGAAATGCAGGCCAAATTTGTTATAGTCTTTTAAGCTTTGTGAAATGAATCTACTGTTTTGCACAGTTGCTAAATACCAGATATATTAAGCTCATGCCACACCTTAAATCTTCTATTAAAATCTTCACAAAGCTATAAAATGAAATTAATGAAACAAATTAATGGGCATAATTCAGTCCATTAAATTTGCCCTTTTACCCTGTGTAAATAGAAGTTTGCCAATTTTTATGGCAGTAGTATCTAGACCCTTATGGGTGGATGTAACATCTTTGTAATCGTTGACATTTTATGTATTCAACTGTTTTACCTTTCTTTCTTTTACTGCTGTAGTGACTTTTTCCCATGTCCAAACTATCATTGGAATATGAAATTTCTTTCTGAATTACCTTACTATCTTCAAAGCTTGTAATTCTGAGTGCAGAACGTCCTTCCTTTATCAGTGCAAGCAGAAATGGAGCAGAAGTTTATGGCTGCTTCTGTAAGTAAGGTCATCAGCACACTAAAGTTCAGAGCATGTGAGCAGACATCCTAATAAACATGGAAGGTTTAAATGAGGCAGACAGTTTTTGTGGGATGTTCATAGTCCCTTTATGGCAGGTTTTGTTCCATTTTTTTTCCCTCCCAAAGCAAAGCCTGGCATCCAGAAATTTGTTTAAGGCCTTCCATTTCTCTAAATTCTTGGCATTTTTCCATGTTTAGATTCAGATTTTAGGATGTGAAAAAGGCAGGCCTATTGTAATCACCAATAAGTGGCAACTTCTGTGACCTTGGCTTTTGTATATTGCAGATAGTAAAAAATTCAAAAGTAATTATGGGAAAATTTGATTCATCATCTGTAGTCCCTACATGCCCAGTCATCATAAATAATTAGGGAGAGGAAAGACAAATATGCAGAAGTTCAATTAAAACATCACTCTGTCAGTTAGAATAAAATATGATCATAAAAATTCTATTAAAAATAAATTTTAGGATAGAAGTGTTCCCTAAATTTCTGTCAATGTAGTTTTCTGAATTTTTGCCTCCATTCTTTTGGTGCCCCAGGTCACAGATAACTTTCCTTATGTGCAGTTTAATTTGTTCTGACTTTCTTAAGAAACTGTCCTGATTCCATGTAAATAGACATGTCACAGGTAGTAATTGAAAATTGACAAGAAGTTGGACATTTTACCAATCACCTACCCTCACTTTGTTTTTTGGATGGCTTTACTCATTATCCTTCAAAAAAGAACACAGGATCTTACTGGCTGTAGTCAAAGTTACGGAAATACTCATTGAGACAGTTTTTCCACATTCCTGCTGCTTTTTGCATTCCTCACATAAATACACATGCACCTGGCATTTATGCCTGCAGGATTGGTTCTGGCTGAGATGTAATAAACAGGGGAAAAATTCTGTTAAGGTAGGATTTATCTTTTCTCTAGTGATGTCACATCACTTTAAACTAGGTTAGTGACCCTGGGAATAGGAAAGGAAAGTTCAGTTTGTGTCTGTTTTCTCTTCTGAGTCTACTGAAAGTGCTCTCCTAGCAATATGAGTATTCTCTCTGGTCAGTTCATCAGAAGTAGCTGAGTCAGATATCATAAAATAACTAACCCACACGCACTTGCTAAAAGCTCAAGCACATCATACTCATTGTTTAATTTCTTTAATAGCTACAGGTTTATTGTAGCAATAAAATATGCTGTAGCATGTCAATTCAAAAACACTGTTCCTTTGTAAAGAGGCTGTTCAGAGATTATCAAAGTACCACTCAAGAAAGCAGATACTCTGTGTTAGTGAAAAGACTGAGAGTTTTCATCTAGGCTGCAGAATTTATCCTGAAGAAATCTGTGGTACAGAGAGCTGAATGTATGTATCTACATTTTAATTAAAAGTTAAGAAGTTAGAGTCCTGGCTGCCCTGAAATGTCACTGAGTTACTATTGGAACAGACACAGCTGATGTCAATAGTCATTTTCAAACTCTGCTGAATCTGAAGGAGGGTGAGAGATCAGTGTTAAGTGAGAAGTTACTGATGTAACCCTCATGGGCACAGCTGAGAATGTTTGTGCTGAAGGAGAGGATCACAAAAGAAAATTGTTCTCAGACAAAGTGTTTATGATTAGTGAGGACATAAATGGAGCCCAAAGAAAATGTTAAATAAAAAAATTTGAAAGTGGTCATACAAAATCAAGAGAGCAAGTCAGAATAGAAGATGGCACCAGAGAGAGTAGTCACTCAGGAGAGATGTCTGGGAAAGAATCTTATTGATGGGAGATTTCACACCACCAACTAAGGTTATTAAATCAGAAACCAGAGAAATCCTGAGAGAAGAAAAGCATGTGATTGATGTGAGTAAAAATATTTTGAAGAAAATAGAACATTGTTGAATAATATTGATTGTGCAGGGGAAATAAACCATATCCATGAAAAGCTGATGTAACAACTCCCACTGAAAGGGTCAAAAATACATATTTCAAAATTGAATTATATCCTAAAAGAACTCAAAATTGATAAGGGTATAGGGAATAAAACTGGACAGTGACCTTCCAGTTGGATGAACTGGATGACTGCAAAGGAAAGGTGGCTGGGGGAGTGTAGGAACTACCCAACAATTTCTGTAGTGTTGCATGTCAGCTTGTTAAACACTGGCAAGGATTTAAAAGAACACAGTCAATAGAGAGGGTAAGGTATGGAGGCCTCATAAATGGGATTTATAACAGAATTTGAGTGACTTTCTTGCTGCTCTTAGAGATACTTATTGTGGTGAGAAAGATGGAGTATGAATATATAAAGAAGGTGTTGAAGATGAAACCAATATCAGAAAAAGAGGTTAATTATTTTAGTAGTTTAATTGTATCACAATCAGAAGCCATTGATGGATTTTCAGGAGTAATGCTTGAGTGATTTGTCTAATAGATGAGTGGTGCTTTCAAAAATATTTTAAGATTAAAATTCTCAGATTGATTTGGTTTTCCTTAACATTAATAATCAAGCTATAACATAGTTTTTCTCTTTCAATGGTGCTTGAGTAATTTCTTCTTTAAATCCTTTGTTAGCCCTGCCCAAACACCACTTTAATCTCATTTTTTGCCCTAAATCTCAATTCATCTTCTTCCTCTTTTTCTTCCCACAATTGTACAACTCTGTGCTCTTCTTCGTACCCACATACTGCCTGCTAAATCTGCAACACTTTAATTTCATCAGGCACTTGATCTTCCCAACCCACTGCCACTCCCTGTTTCCTTGGCACTCACTGGGCAACACCACTGAGAAATGGGAATGGAAGGTAAAGGTGGCAGGGGTGCAGCTCTGCTTTGAGTGGTGTGGGTCTGCTCCTGCATGGAAGAGCTTCTCTTACAGGAAAGTCTGATGGGTTAAGAGGCAGTGAACCCCAGTAGTTTGGTGTGTGCCAGTTCTTCAGTGCTGCACTAAGCTTTGGGGCACCATTTCAGTGCTGAGAGGGTGCCCTAGAGAAGACCACAGTCAGCCCAGATGGCAGTACTTGTCTGTCTGGTACCTTCCCCAAATCTGTTTCTTAAAGTTATGTGCCATATTTCTGCTCAAAATGCAGAGTTTTCCAGGTTTGGCCAGCAAATGCTTGTTGTTTTGAGATTTTCCAACCTGCATTTTGAGCTGTGCTCTGCAATCAGCTGAACAAATGTTCCCCAGCTGAAGCTCTTTGTGTGGGGCTGTGCAAGAGGGAAGGGGCAGAGCTGGTGGCAGAGCTCCTCCCAGGTGAGGGGAGGAAAGTGTCTGATCTTAGGTCTTGTCCAGGAACCACATCCTGGGAGGTGCAGAGCAGCTCCCTGTGCACTCTCAGCTTTCACTTTGTTCTGTAGGTTCACATCCACCCTGGGTGTGCTCAGGAGCCCTCCCTGCCCTGACAGTCCTGGCACACAGGTGGCCTTTTCCTTGTGCTGCGCGTTGGAATGGAGACCTTGCAGCTCTGCAAGCAGGACAGCCAGGCCAGCCTGTGTGAGCCTCCCGCTGGCACTGGACAGACAGTGCCCCTTAATGGAGGAGCAAGGATGACTCCATGCTTTACTCTCATCCTTTTTGCTTGATAGAATTTTAAATTTATATGTGTTTCTTCTCCATCGAATTTTCCCAGTTGTTCATATTGCACATTTGATTACCTTTTGAATTTATTCCATGGTTACAGATCCTTTCCATCGAAATACACTCTACTCCTTTCATAGATTATTCCTTATTTTATGAAAAATACTAACAATATATACTTTCCATGAGCTGTTATTTTTGTTAAATTCAGTTTACTAATCATAATAATCACTGGCAACAGAGAGACCTCAAAGAAAATGACAAAAAGCAGCAAAATGAGAATATATGCTATGAATGTGTCAGCTGCTATAATCTAGGAGATATTACACAAGCCCCAAGAAGCTTCAGCCATTTTTAAACCTAGACTTTACAAAAACCTCTTTTGCTAAAGTTTTGAATTTTTAGGATTCATTCTTGCTATAATATTTTTTATTTGTTGTTCTTTTTTGACAGTCGAAGTGAAATATTAAGAATATTTTCCTACAAGATTTCAGTTCCAGGCTTAAAAATTGAGTATTTTATCATTTATCTTATAAATTTAATTGTGATTCCATCCTCTCTTTTTAGGCCCATTTTACCTGACTTCCACTAATAACTCACATTTTCTTCTACTCCTTTAGAGAGGATCTGCATAAAAACTGGTCTTAAGCAGACTCTGAAGCCCGGGGCCCATAAATACTGAGAACTTTTTGGAAGGCTAATTCCTTCAATTCTCCCATGTCATAATTGCTTTGCTCATTAAGAGATTTCTGCATTAAATTTATATTTGTATTTTTTTACATCTTATATTTGAAAACATGAATATATAATGTCTCCCTGGAACTCTGCACCATTATGATGAAAGATAGAAGTGGAGTCTAAGACAGACATGTTTAATTAGTGAGAAAACTTGACATTTTCAGTGTTTAGACTAGACAGGGATAAAGCCAAGAGCAAAGAAGTGGTTTGGGGTGATTTTTTTTTAGATTGCTGACAGAAAATAATTGTTTTAACACAAATCAAAATGAAACTTTTCAACTTTTATAGTGTATCAAAGGACATTAGAGTTAAGGTTCAATGCTTATTCACAAATCCAAATATTCCAATTCTTACCTAAGTGGGAGGAAATACTTCATCATTTTTGGGTGATAACCACTCAAATTCTATAAGTGGCAATTGAAGAACTATGTCTTCATTAATAAAAATATCACTTTGCACATCATGAGGGTGAGTGGTCAGGTTTTGGGTTCAACTGCTGGAGTAATTTTTTTATCAACTGTCAATGGAATTTTCAATCTTTGGAAGTCAGTTGTTCTTTGATGAGGAATGAGTGATTCAGTAGAAAGAAGCAGGAATAGTTCAATTTCACACAGCCTTCTAATTCAGGGTTAGAGGATGAAACAGCAGAACCTAGAGAATCTGAGAGCTAGGGCCCTTAGGATTTAGCTAGGGCCGACTTTCTCATCTGTGAAGTTGTGTTTTTCATTATATCTGACATTTTTTGAGGGTGAGTTTTGTTACAGATTATTAGCCTATGGCACTGGGCTGGGAAGATGAGACTTCACTGAGATACAGAACCTATAAAAAAAGTGAACAATTGAAATTACAGGGTTATTGTTATCTTGTTGTCAAGGTAGCTTGAGGTTGGTTTTGCACTGAGAGGAATTCAGCTTGCTTTTATGTGTGATACTAGAAGATGAATTCAGTGCCCAGTATTCCCCAGCACTAATTATAAAACTTTCTAAAAACAAGGAATAAACCCAAACCAACTCTTTCCAGCTTTCTTTCACTGTTTAACTCTTCTCATGCATCTCTGAAACCACTGTATTGATTTACACAATTGAGGGCTTTAAATGTGATTGATTACCTGTATCCCCTTTTGTCCTGGGTTATGTATATTCATGGCAGGAACAGAAAACATAACTTTGCATCAGAGCTCTGCCTCAGGGATGTTATTTAGGATGTTTAGGAGTAAATCCTGGATTCACTGCCATTAGCTGAGAAGGGAATAAGCCCATATCAGCAAGGAACTAATAACTTTCTGGGTAGCTGCTGTGCAGCTAATCAAGTAAGAAATATATCACAGTCATCAAATATTACCAGCTTATTGAATAAAGGAAAGAAAGCAAATTTCTAGGAGAATTTAAGGAGAACCTTCTGAGGAGCCTGGGGACATCTTTGTTCAGCCTTCCTTGGTACATGCAGGGGATTAAGCCAGTGAGCAGATGCTCTCTGGAGAACCTCTACAGAAAGTATCAAAATTGGCTAACAATATTTGGAAAAAAATTAGGATGTAGTCCAGCTTGTATATGTTCAAGGTACTGTGTTTTGGCAGGATGACAAGATGGGAGCGAATGGTTGGGTAGAAGTTTGCATTTTTAAAAGATCTGTAAGAGGAAGGAAACAATCTAAGCTCATTGTCAATGACAATCGAAGAAGCAGTTTTGGATTTAACCTGCAATAAGGAAAATTAAGATCAGTTAGTAGGAAAAAAATCTTTTAAAGGTAATGATAGCAATGCATTGGAATAGATTGCCTGGAGAGATTTTGGAATCCTTGTGATTGGAAGTTTTTAAAAAGACAGTCTAGACAAATATCTGTCAAGATTAATATGTTTGATCTTGCCTTGGAACAGAGGATGGCTGAAATGACCTCTTGAGATCCCTTCCAGTCCTGTTATGAATCTATAAAATAATGTTTTAGCTCCCAGGGGAGAAAAGAACTATCCAAGCACAGAGAATCTGCTACAAATGACCTTTGATATTTTTATTGACAAAAATTCAGAAGCGATTTCAGTATATAGCCAGCAATGCAATAAAATTATTCAAACTAACATTAATCTCTAGATTCTTCAATCAGAATCCTATATGGAAATTTCTGTATCCCCTGTCACTTAAGACTTCTTGTACTAAATAAAATTGGGATTCTGTTTGCAGAGTGAAGGTCTTAATTTGAGAAGTTAATTAACATATTTGCTGTCCCACTGCCATGGAAATTCTCCTGTTCTCTCCAAGGCAAGGTTGTCAAGAAAGTGCACTGATAAACTTGACTTGGTCTGGAAAGTGGCCTTGTGCAGAAAACCATATGACCTGTTTGTGAAAAGATCAGGGTCCTCACTTCCTGTCTTCAGAGACAGCTGGAATTTAACTTTAGAAAGAGATTGCTTATAAAGCTCTGCTCACTAGGAAAGCTCCTTTCTCTCTGAAATTCTCTAGATCAATAGTTTTCAACATTTTTCAGTTTTAAAAATTCCTTGGAAGGCATTGACTACAGAATGATGGTAAGGTTATAAATTGGTGGTAAGAGAGCTGCAACAATAGTGAGAAGAAAGCCTAGCCTGAGCTCACAGGTATCTGCAGTCACAGACCAACCCCCTACTGCACCTCTGTAATGTGACAGAGGCAAAACTGACTGTAACTCACCATAGGAAAAGGGGGAGATCTGACAACAGCCTTTAAGACCTTTTTATTTACCTTGTAGATGAGTCTTCTGTGAGAAATATCATTAAAATGTAAGGGAAAATAATAAAAGGGAAGAGTTCTTATTGAAGATATTTCAAATTGGCAGAGAGCCCTGGTGATCCCTAGTTCAGCCTCCTCCTCAAAGCAGCGTTAACCCTGTCAGAGCAGGTCTCCAGGGCTTTATCCCTACGATTCCCAAGGACAGGAACAGCCCCTCTGGGCCAGCTCTTCCACCACGTGACTTTGCTCTTGTTTTTGTGGGTCTTTGCCATCTTTAGGCCCCCTCAGCCTTTCAAGGTGCAGGATGATTTTTCCCCACAATTACAGTGTATGTGGAAAACCAGCCAGAGCAGTTCTCAGTGTACTTTGGAATCATTATTCTTTGTTAACAAAGCATAAAGTTTAGTTGCCTTTGAGTATTTGAGAACCTTTGGTGAAAACTGTATTTATGTTAATTGAGACATTTCTCACACAAAGATATTTTACTCTTGCATAAAAAAATAACACCAAAAAAGTCCTATCCCTTTTTACATCTGAAGTATTCAAAACTGAAAAAATATTAGCTCAAGGCCTAATTTAATAAGAAAATGCAAGTAAAATTATCTCTTAGTTAATTAAAGGACATTGAGATTATCAAAAAAGATTAATCTGCCGTGTTGAAAAAAGCCTTATACATTCATTCTATTGAAAAGACTTGTGTAATTGATTTCATTGCTTTCAAACAAGTTGGTCCTGGAAATACAATTAGACATCAGAATGCAGGGAAAAAATTAGCTTATTTTGTATCATCAAAATAAAAAACAACAAAGAATTGAGTACACTCCCCATACATGTGAAAAGCTTTTTCTAAACAACTAAATTCATCTTTACCAGGAAGAAACAGAGATAAACAGTTCTTCTATCTTCAAAGAAGACAACTTTTCAATAACTAATATTCTTGAAAGAAAATTGATTATGATTCTTTTTCAAATAGAATAATATAATTTTGTAGAATATTCCCTTTTCTGAGTAATTTGCATAAATATTAAATTAAAGCAAATTAATAAAAATTTCCTCTCTTGAATTCTAATCCAGTGTTCTTATCAGTCAATAGTTTAAATGAAGATGCAAAGAATAAACACAAGTAAATCATAGACAAGCTGCAAACGAGAGTGGGATAGGGAGGGAAGAGGAGCAAGATGCAGGAACTGCAGTGTAAGTGCAGGATGATGCCTGGTGCTCAGGCATCTGCTCTGAATATTACTGGGACAATTTTCTATATGGTAACAGAAAAGCACAAAAAAAAAACCACAGAAGGAGGTTTGCTGTTTAAGGATTAAGCCTGAAAAATGGCAGGACATCGCAGTTCACCTGGTGGGGCTGAGGACAAGCTCTTCACCTGTCCAAGGGGCAGGATCTCCCACTGAAGGTGATCAAGGCTTTTAATGCAGACATACAGGGCCTGATGAGTGACTCCTCTGAGCTGCTTATGTCTTTCGATAAATATTTTCAGGTTTGGAAGAATTCTTGCAATGTTTTTTGTAAATAACTTGATTGAACTTGTGTCTTATAACAGTGGGAGAAGTGTCCTGTTTGCTGCCAACTTAGTTCTGACAGTGTGTTCACTGCTGCTCAAATGGTAAAGGACTTTTTCCTTATTTATTCATTGGCAACAGTTTGAAGCAAAACTGTAACCTCCCCTTGGGACACTTGACAGGGTTTTTGCATCACATAAAACATGTTCTGAAAGCAGCAAAATGTTTTCTTGCCAGCTGAAACAGATGTAATATGCTGCTCTCAATTTGTTTTGCCCTAATTCTTAAACCATGTAACATTTGTTACCTTTGATAGCACTCTCAGCCAGCTCTTTAAGAATATCTTAGAATAGGTTTAACATGCTCATTTTCTCTGTGCTGCTACTTCAGTTTGTATCCTCTCTAATGCATATGAGCTTTTAAATTATTTATGATGGGCAATGTTATTTAGAAGAACATGAATCAAAATGTTAGATTTTGATAAATAAAATGATCATTTTTCTATCTCTTAGGAATCCCATGAATGCATGTTCTTGCTTATTTTGATAGAGAGGAGAGAAGGAGAGGTTAAATGACTTTTCTACAGAGATCAGTGAGACTGTTGAGGTGCACTCACATATGTCATTAACTTTCTCACAACAAAATAAGGCATTTGGAAGAATATTCAGTGCTCTTAAAAATTGAATCTCCTTTGATCTGGGCTCTAGTAATAACTTGAACAATAACATCAAGTAGAAGAGGAGAACCTGCTAGAATTCTCTCAATTTACTCTTATATTTTCCTCTCTGTTATTTTTGTCTATGTCTTCAGGCTGAAGGGGAGAAAATGGCCATTTTTCAGAAGCTCTGAGGGCTTTTTCCATTTGATAAACAGACAAATCAATGGGGCAACTCTCTTACATCTTGCAGTTCTTTGGCTTTACACAATAACAGTTTTTAATTTCTCTCTAAATAACTTTTGAGATAAACAAATGTGTCTGTGTCCCCCTTTTTTTCCCCTCTGCTTCTCTAAATCTGGGAGATTTATTTGCAGAATATCATAGTATAAATAAGTATAAAAGATAATGGTGTCAATGAGTATTGAGCAGCATTAGGAGGCTGTTGAATTCAACTGCAGATTAGGATTGCAAAATCAACAGCTGATTTCATAATTACCAGAAAAAGAAGTCCAAGGAACAAGGAGTCTTTATTTCTTCTCTTTGCCTTGAAGTGGACTGTTGCTCCAGTTACTCATGATAGACAAAAGAATGCCAGAACACCCCTCATTCAGGACCTCTGTTCATCTGACAGAAGCTGACACATGTAGGGTGGGGATTTCCTCCTCTGTGACATTTCTGGGCGTGTAGGACACAAGAGATAAGCACGAGCTAAGACAGCTTTTGCAATCAAACCTTGTAGCTTGATGAATGCATGGTATTTGGGTCTATTGATCAGTGACACAAGAACAAGGAGAAAAGGCATTAAGATACATTGTTGTCAAAGCTTTTCATAGGTTTCAGTTTTCCTTCTGATAGTGCTATTTAAGCAGAAAATACATACAATGAAATGGAGAAAATGCTTGTAAAGGTATAGCTTATTAAAAAGAAAATGTTAAAAAATTGTGCTCCTGGGTTGCTGTAAGAGAAAAGTTTTAAAAACTTTTAAAATGCCAACGACCCAAAACATCAATACTGAGCTGGGCTGAGGAAAAAAAATCTCTTTTTGACAGGACTTCAGATTTATGCTACCTGCCTTTAGGAACACAGGAATACTTGTTAGCTGGGGTAAATATTTCAGTCATTTGCCACAAATTCTGAAATGTTGTTTGCAAAGTTAACCTATAGCTGCTGAGACCCTCACTGTTAATTAGTGTACACTGAGATTTACATCTGGAGCAGTTATTCTTTGTCACTTATTTTATACACATAAACACAGGTGGTTTTCCTCTTAAAAAAGATTACCCTGTAGCATATATTTACAGTATAATCTCTATATATACTACTAAGTATTTCTGCTTCCTGGCAGAAATATCTTTAGGTGTTTAAGTTGTATGATTATTATTTTCTTATCATTCCCAGGCAAAACTTAGGAAATGAGAGAGAGAGGAATGAAATGAGGGACATTTTATGTGCTTTTTTCTATACTTCACTGCTTTTTTGCTGACATAGATGAGATGAACCAACTGAATAAAACATCTTTCTCTTAGCAGCCTAGAACATTCATAGTTTCTCCTCTATTTATCAAAGTTGAAACCTTTTATGCACTTGTGTGTACAACAAGAAATGTTTATTGTAGACCAGTTATGTATTATATACTAGCTCTTTATATTAAGGGATGTTTCACCTGCTGTATCTTAGGCCTGCATAGGTGGTGACAATATATTTATAGCTGTTCAAATGTTCACAATGTGGGGTTTTCTTTTCTGTAGGTTACACCTGTAACTAACTAAATGAAGTTAAGTGCTTTTTATAACTTTGGGAGAGTAAAAAAAGCTTGCCATGCTCTAGGGTTTGCAGCAAACATAGTAATGAATCTTGATATTGAAATATTCCTTGGAGAAGACCAGATTGCTGCTTAGTTTGAAAAAGGAAATAGTGAGGAATGGGTTTGTGTTTTGTAGTGACTGCAAAAAAAAACGTGCTAAAATAATTATGCACATCTTTCCTCCACTCTGGAGTTTTGGCACTTCCCAGCTAAAATGAGAATTGGTTTTGGTTTTTGTTTGTTTGAAGTAGTAGCACACTAAGCAATAATTAGGATTAGTTAACTCAGCAACTCAGAATATGAGAGAAACAGACATGAGAGAAAGAGATAGCAATTTTTCTAATCCTTAATTATAACCCATTCTTTGATTTCTGACATATAAGAAATTAGTGCCTTACAGGGTGTAATTTCCAAGCACCTAAGAGGTTATACATTTATTTGATTTAAAATGAAGTCTCTTGAGTTGGTTTATTTGCCATCACAGAGAATGTGAAATAAATAGCAATGTTCTTTGCTCTTTACTCCAGAACAGGCAATATAAAAACCCTTAAATATAACTGTGTGCCTTGGGTTTGAAATACTGGACCTACCTGAATATACAAACACACACATGAAACCATGGCAGTGATGAATGCACAACCTTGCACTATCCTGAAGCCCAGAAAAGGGAAAATATACTTATTGAATAAAAAGATTAGTGCTAGTGTGAGCTACACATGGGAATCAACTCCTGAAAAAGGAATACTCTTACATAGTTCTGTTTTCCTTTGTCACCTGAAGGAATGAACTTTGGTTCAGTGTAAGTACATTTTCAGTTGAAAATATGCTAGAGCTTAAAGCTCTGTGCAGCTTCCATTTGAAGTAAATCATATAATGTGCTAAAGTTGTTCAAATCACACACTGAGCATAAAATGAGGCTAAGTTCTGATGCTTACTGTAATGCATAAATGACACTGTAATTATTTCACCACATAACTGAAGATAAATTTAGTCCTAGACACGTGCGTAGCAACTATGTGCATCCAGCATGATGTAGTGTATGCGTTAGGAAAACATCTTAATTATTGAGGGAAATATTGCAATGTCACTGCCTCTGAACAGTACCTTAACTCTTCCCCATGCTTTTCTGTCCTTCCATTAGTTTGAACATCTTCTTGTTGTATATTCAGGTAGTTTGAACATTTTCTGTTTGCTACGGTGCTGCATTTGTGTGCCAAAGACAAGGAGTGCCTGTGTATTGCTCAGGGTGAGACTCAATTCACATTGGTCTGGAACTTCATATTTTTCTTCATGTCCTCACAACTTCATATCTTTCTGGAACTTCTTTATCCTTCCTGATTGGGGGAATTTGCAGAAAAAAATTCAGATGAGAAATGAATGTAGAACTGTTATTTGTGGAGAATAGCTTTCTTGTGTTCTGTTTTATGAAGGGAATCCTAATGTAAATTGAAATGAAGGGTTTTTTTCAATTCTAAAATGCATAATAGGTTTTAAAATATTTTCCTAGTTCATTTTTCCTGTAACAAAAACTCATGCAGAATTAAGCATTTTTCCAGATATTTATTCACTGTGGAAAACAATTTTTCTGTGATTTCTGTGTCTATCTTAGACCCACAGAATGGCTTGGGTTGGAAGGGACCTTAAAGCTCATCTGGTTCCATCCCCTACTGTGACCAGGGACACCTTCCACTCAACCAGGTAACCCTGAGACCCCTCCAGCCCAGCCTTGAGCACCCCCAGGGATCCAGGGGCAGCCACAGCTGTGCCAGGGCCTCCCCACCCTGCCAGGGTCCTGTGGGGGTGTTCTTTATTCAAACTGCAGTGCCTCAGCATCTCAGTAACACAGCCAGTGCAGCTCCTGCACTCCCTGTGGAGCATATGGCTCCTGCAACAATATTGACTCTGTGCCTACAAATCACACAACAAAGGCTGAACTGTGAAGAACCGCAGATGATGAAAAACTAGAATTCCCATTTTGCAATTCAGCCTGTGTCCCATTTTCTCTTTTTATTTCACCCTGCTTGAATAATTAATGTGGGACTATTTAGGAGATATCTATGAAAGCATATTCAACACAATACAATTACAGAAAAATTTTTATTGAAATATCATATATTTTCTGTAAAAAACATTGGCAATGTTGTACTAATCTCAACTTATTGGTCATGATGATGGGCTTGTGGACATTACCTTCTGCAGATTTTGGGGGAGGGGTGAATTTATAATGTTTTAATCAAATAATATGAAGTTTCTCCAATTGTCTGGGAAATTTTTGCTCCAAAGTGATATGGAGATTAATAAGTTTGGGACTGAATATTATTTTGCCATTAACAGAAATGTATTGGCTTGAGGACGAGCAGTCTTCTGTTCTCATGTGGAAGGGACACTGCTGTGGCAGGGCAGATTCAGAGCCCACAACACACACAGACACCTTCTGGAGCAAAGCATAGAAATGGTTGTTGTGAGAGCTGAGCTATAAAAAGGCTGAGTGAAATATGGCATCACTAAAATGCATAGCAAAACCCAGTGTGATTTCCATGCTGCCAGAATTTCATTCTAATTCAGCAGAAGTTTCTAGAATGAGAGAAAAGGTCAGACACACAAACATGCATAAAGCATAAATATAATTGATTTTAGTCAAAACTTACTTTTATTGACCTGATATTTCCTAAATTTTAACATGGCCATGACTGTTATTCTCAGAAAGTCTTGTTTGAAATAAGATTTAGAAAGTGTTGATGCTTTTCTATAACTAATCAGAAATAATTTATGAATCTGTGGGAAATTAAACTGTAAGACAAATTTGAAAGATTTCTAAATGAATGTCTAAATTTGGAGGCAATACTCTTACTTTAAGAGCAGCAGTTCTGATCTTCTGACATAAAGACAAACAAGAAAAACCCTTAAATATACATTGCTGCAAGTCATTTTACCAGTTGGTCCTTCTAGGACACATTGTGAGATAGAATACTCACAGAACAGGTAGTTGCTGGATTAATTACATCTAACATTTACTTCTTCTGTAGATGTGTTAATGTGTTTTAAGGGTTCACTAAGATAAACCTCATGATATTCAGAATGTTACTGTTGGCATAGTATCGTTCCCTTTCCAATCAAAAAGAGAAAAATAGAAAATAAGAGTTAGTCTTTTGTTTTATAAGAGACAAATCATTGTTACATGAGATACTGAAGTGTTTCTTAAATGTTGACTTCTAATTATTTTGGTATCTACAAATACTTAAATTAAAATAATCCTGAAAAACAGTTTTTTGTGAGTAGAATAAAATGCCTTCACCATTTGAGGCACTACAAAATTTCTAGGCACTTATCAGAAGGTTATGGGACTTTTCAGAGCCTTTGTATCTTTACTTGACTGATTCAGAAGCACCCAGGGGTTGTGCTGGTTCCAGTGGGATTTGCCATCTCATTCTGCATTATTGCTGACACCAAAGCTAAAGCTACATAAGCTCTTCAAGGCAGACAAGGCTTTGCTTGTGTGGTTCTTATCATTTATTTGGCATGAATCTTCTGATCATAAACCTAAGTGTTCCCATCAGGCACACATTTATAAGTGAGTCTAAAATGATTCTCACAAACAATTGCAAGAGCATGTCAGTGACTTACCTGCCCACAAGAAAGTCAAAGTCAAATTGTTCCTTAGATGGAATCCAACAGAGCTGAAGGAATTGAAATGTTCAGAGTGAGATCTACAAATCCCCATTTCATTTTCATGAGTATTATGAAGATTCCTTTGACCCTTACTGAGGTATTTCCTGAGAGTTCTTTATCCTGCAGAGCACTTTGTGGGTCTCAGCTGCTCTGACATGCAGAGCACACTGGAAAGAAGCGACCTTCAGAAGGCTCAGGCTGCTTTGTAGATGTATCTTACTGAACTCATGCCTTGCTGCCACAAGGAACACCACCATGCCTTATTAGTCACCCTTTTCTGTAGATGTTTGTCCTGTCTGTTCATAATTTCAGTTTACGTAAAGGGGAAAATATATAAGCAAACTTTGACAAGAATTTCTGAAAATTATTGAATTCTTAAAAATTGTCCCAATCTTTTACTTAACAGACAACTTCCCAACCTGCTTGTCTCTTCCTTGAGCTTTGCTTACTGCCAGGGTCAATGAGAGATCTTCCTACAAGAAGCTTTCTTCTTTGTATGTGAAAGAAGAAGGACTTAGTACTTTTATTGCTTATTTTATGATAATTATCACCAGTGCAGGAAAAAACAAAAAAGGAGTAAAATTATGGATTTCTAAATGTACATCTTCCAGTAAAGTGGAGATAGCAGTGATGATTGTGAGAACAGAGATGGGAACAAACACTCACCAGGTTCAAAAGAAAGAAAACACACAAATGAGTCACTTCATTCTAGACTTGCGTCAGGCAGCACAGGAGGTACTGAGTCTCTCTCTCTCTCTTCTTTTCAAAATTTTTCCCTAAAGTCATTATAAAACACAACTGATGACTACTGGCAATTTTTATTCCACATGCTGCTTTCCCAATAAGGCTCAGATTTAGCTTCCTGAATCTTATTTTTTATGGAATAAAATATTGCCTCTGTTTCCTACTTACAAAATAGGAAAACATGCCAGGGTTTTAAAGCATTTAATCAGTTGAAACAGAATAATAACAGGCTCTGCTGAAACCTTCATAGATACAAACACTAGTGATAAAAGTCACTTCCAATTTCTCTTTCTGTCTAATGTAGTCTTCACTTTTGTTTGGTCACTATTGCTATGGTTTCTTAGAAATAACCAAAAATTAAAAATGAGAATAGTTCAGAATCTACTCCTCTTCTGACCTTCCTAGTGTTTATATTGCTAAATTAAATTTCTGAAGCTTTTTCTGGGAGGAATGACAAGAACCATAGGGAGAGAAATGCAAGCTGTAGAGGAAATCCTGCACTTAGTTCTGAGCTAAAGTGTTATCACCTCCAAAGAGCTCCTACAAATTTTGATTTTTCCAACAAGTGTATCTGAGATGTATCCTTCAGATCCTCACTTCTCAAGAAAAAACATTTTATTGCTACAGCTGTACTCTGTTTTTTTCCTTTGTAATTTTAAAGATAGGCAGAATTCCCTCCCTTGCTGTCAGCACCTGAATATTTAGTAGAGAGCTTCTTTTATATATAGTGCCCCGACTGTATCTTTGAATTCTTAAATTGTGCTGTTCTTTCATTATTAACACTTACCTACACTTATTTACAGCTTCAAATGATAAAGTTTATTATGAAAGACTGCAAATAGTAAGGGCTCTTTAGAGAAGGTGGTATAAACACGTCTGCAAGAATCCTTTTCAGGCTCCATAACATTGTAATACTTCACATCACTTGAACATGGATTGGAAGCAGGTCAGGCTTTTTTAATCTCTTTTCTTTCAATTTACTTTGATCACACTAAAATTTCAAAAGAGGAGGGTCTCTGCAGGAGCAAGTTTTGGTGAAGACTCAAGTAACATAGAGAACGTGGGCTTTGCAAGTTGATTTTACACACTCAGTGATTTACGGGGACTTCAGGACTCCTCTGCTGCTAAAAAAGTCAAACTTGTTTTTGCTGAGGTTTTCATGTGTTGACAATATTTGTAAGATATTTGGAAAAATTATTTGAATTTAGGTGTTCTTAGCCACGTACAAAGTGCTGATGATTCTGTCCACATTCTTGAGCTTCCACACTCATGTTACACTTTTCCTCTCTTGGTTTTGGTTACATTAGCCATGCTGAGTTACCATCACAGGTCTCATTTCATAGACAAGAAAGTCAATGCAACAAAGCATGTTTATTCTGACACCACAAATTCAGTAATAAGGCAGCTCTACTGACAATTAAACAGAGTGATAGTTTGTTAACCTTGAGAAAGTGATGTCAATTCTGAGAAGACAGAATAAACTTGGCTTTTGTTAGGATTAGCAGAAATTCAATAGCAGGCAGGGCCAAATAAAGCTGTGTGAATTGCAAGCTCTGCTGAGATTCAGAGAAGGATTAGCTGGGTGATTACTGAGGTGAATTGCCTTTCATTCTGTTTCCAGTGTAGTCCACCATGAGCTATGGATGCTCTGTCTGGATAGGTAAAACAAATTCATGTGGCACCTTGCAACATCTCAGAAGACAGAAACCTTCCAAGCTGCCTTGCAGAAGGTGAAATCAAAAAGACAGAAATGTGGAAGGATTTGAGCTGGTTTCTTTTCTTTTCTAACCAGAGATGAGATGAGCAGTTTGTTCAGTTGGTGCTGGTGACTCTGCCCTGTGCAGTCCCTGAGAGGGAGGTTTTCCTTCCATGCTCCTCCAGGCTCACAGCAGCAGTAGGAGACTATAATCTGTTAAGGTTAAACTCTCTTTTATTGCTTTCCTTTCACAATCAAATGATTTTTTGTAGTAATTAAGGTCTTTTGGAAAAACCATAAACATTAACATATTACTAATTTAGAAAGCAGCTCCTAAATAACTGCCTGTCATGCAGTGCACATGTTCCACTGTGCACTTTGCTTATGTTGATACTGCTGTTTCCATTTTTATTTCAGCTGAGTAAGAGAAGTCTACCCAAAAACTTGCCTTCTAATCAGGTGGATGGGAAAGGAAGTTTAGGCACATAAATTGCAGAACTAATTAAGGTGGATTTGCAGCAATCCACCCTCAATCCCTAGGGATTTTACTGAGAGAATCTCCTGGTCATTGCACATATGAAAACCTACAGAGCTGGGTAACTACCCACAGGCAGAGAGACCTAATTTTCATTTACCACTATTGGTACATTTCTAGGGATTGTATTGAATCTGAGGCTTTCAGAAATGTGGGCCTTTAGATTTTGAGGTTTATGTTTTTAAAGCTAATCAGGGGATATTGATATTTAATTCTCTTTAAAATCAATTTTTTTTTGAAAACACTTATCTTCACCAACTACTGATTTTAATAGATAGAAAAAATAATTAGAGCACAACTACCACTAAAAGTTTTCACGAAAGTTCTGTTTAATATCTTATGTTTCCTATGTACAAAGATGAGTATTGCTGGGACAAACCACTGATACGTGACTTGCTATTGCTAGAAATAATCTTATCTCTCAGAACCCTGTATTGTCATATTTTATTGCTTATTTCCCAGTGTAGGTTAGCACTTTAAGACAGACATCGCTAACATTAAAGCTAATATTATTTCAAAGATCCCTGGTTGCTTGATAACAGTCTGTGACCTTGCTGACCTCTGTGATAAATAAGACTCCTGAGCATCTCTTTTAATTTCATGTATTGAAAGGTAGATTCTCAAGTTAAATAGGACAAAATTATTAATAAATTCCTTCAGAAATGTTAAAAGTAATAGAATCAAAGTAAAATTCAGAACCAGTTAGGCTTTACTATTGGAATAAAGCTCTGCATAATAATGTGCAAGCTTGGGGCAAACCTGTGTGCATCAAACCTGTAATGTCCTTTGTTGGGCAGACTCAGAATGGGCCTTGAATTCTCCCCTGTGATTATTTTGATTTAACAGCAAAAAAATTATCCCAATTCTAAAGCAATTTCTTATATTAAATTATTTTAATTCCTAAATAAAACAGATTGTCAGGTGTTTTTAGAGGTGTTACCATTGCTAGCAGAGATCTCGATGCTTATTGAAGATACTTTTTAGTTATTCCTTTATGTCTAAAAGCATGCAGGTTTTATTAAATGTAAAATACTGAAAGGAACACAGAATTCATATTACATAGCATGTCCTGCTGTGGCCTTGCTTTGCCAAAGAAATGTAGCAAAAATGTGCTGGTAATATCCTTTGTCTTCATTATAAGGATCTGTGTTACTACATTCTTTCTGATGTAAGGCCATTTACCTTGACTCCCAACTACATTTAATCTCATTACATTCACTGTCATTATAGCAACATCTTTATTCCACTTGAAAGACTTTAAAGCTCTGGAGGATGATATTACAGTAAGGACAGAATATGCTTTATTGAATAGGGTCCTGTGTAAATTCCAGATATGATCATGCCATCCATTTTTATGAGCCAGTTCACATGATGCTGGGTTAATGCAGCAATTGTGATTCTTCCACTTAAATATAGGGATGGAAAATCAGATCATGAATAAGCATCTTAAATATTTTGCTATTGAGAGGACCAAAAAAAGATGTATTAAGAGATCTTAATATAGATCTTGACTTAAAAAAGAACTTTACTTTTCCTGCAAAAGCTTCTACCAAATCAAAACATATATAAATACAAATACTAGTGTTAGAAATAAAAGTAAATTAATGCTGAGACAGGAAATGACATCACTGTAACTTATCCTTAGTCTAGAACTCAGTACTACAAGGATCATATTGAGTTTTGTAATATATATAACAAAATCTGCAGGGCTGAACTAAATAAACTTTACCCACTGAAAAAAATTATTTTGGCTTCTTGTCCGGGAATCAGCATTACATTGGAAAATTTCACTGCTTTAGAAAACTAAAAAGCCAGAGAGGCAGTATTGGGATTTCCAAGTCTTGTAGAGCTCATGAACAGCCATGGGGCTGTTAAAGGTGACCCCAGTGCCAAATCCTGACAAGCTGGACTCCCACTAAGGTGGTGAAACACAACAAACCACTGCCTGTGCTTCTCTCTGTCCAACTCTCTTAGGCCTGGAAAGCAGATGGCTGAAAATATATTTCTGTTCTGGATTCCCTCTTTCACCTGCTGGATTCTTACAGGTGGCTGTACAGAGTAGCCAGAACAAGGTGCTTTGGGATTAGATAAACTTCTTTCTTCATGACTTGTTCTTGATAGTAAAACAAATAGCTGTGAAATATGTGAAATTAATGGCTCATAAGATCTTTGTGAAAAAACCAGAACATTCAGTGCATGTCTGAATAAAGCATTCTTGAAGTATTCAGCATGACCATGCTGATAAATAGACTTACCAAATGACTGAAGGGAAAATTATTGGTTCTTGCCTTTGGTCAGTGATAATGTTGTATGATCTTGTCATTTATTATGGTAGATTTTATTAGGTGTGTTATTATAGGCTGCCCATAAAATTTTATGTACTAGGAGAAAATAAAATTATACTTTATCAGATTATTTCTCTGCCTCTAACTATTCTAGATGGGTGAAAACAGAGATTTGCAAGGTGTGGAACTTCTTAATGAATACAGATGTAGAAGAAGATGATGTTAAAGATGATTCTGTCAGCTCTTTAGTCTTTGAAGCTACAGCAGCCAGTGCAAATCCAGGGACTGACCCAAGGGAAGAGTAACATTAAAACCTGCTAGTTTTATAGAAATAGCTTCTAAAGATTTGATTTTCCCTGGAGAGGGGCTACATAATGTAAATACTAGGTATGTCTGAGGACCGTATATGAAGAATATCTTTCCTGTTTTTTTCAGGGGCAAGCTTTCTGCTAGATTAGTATAAGTAAATATCCATGTTGCTAATTGCTTCAGATAATTTAGGTAAATGGTGGTTTTTGAAGATTACTTACTGTGCAAGATTAGTCATATGAATAGAAATAATTGCCTATCTAGCCATCTCAGTAACCTCTGCTATTCTCTCCTTTTTATCTCACTTTACAAAGCAACTTCATCAGGCCATAATAAGCGTTACTCAAACAGAGCCTGTGAGCCTTGCTTTGAAGGGGTATATAAATGATGAAAGGGGAGAGAAGACAGGCAGGAAATAGAACTCAGTGAGGTTACAGATTCTTGCAGATTTTTCTTCCAAACTGTTATTCAGTAAAAAGGTTTCCCTTTCCCTCATGTCACAGAACCAGACTTCTCTGCTAGCCGATCCTGGCTAATCCATGGCAGTTTCTTCCTCATTTCTATTGAACTGGGGAGACATAAGATCAGGCTGACACAGGGCTTCCTCACAAAAAGATGCATTGGTTTTTCCTCTGAACACAGCTCTCATTACAGAGAAACACGATCTAATTTCCACTTATACAATGGATGGGTCCCACAGTTCACAAAAATATATGGAGGGAAAAGGTGTCTTACAAACCTATCACTCCATCTTTGGTTTCTCAGAGTTTATCCCCAAATGCCATTTGTATTTTCTTTTCATATGTAATTCCACACAGCCTTCTCTAGGAGTGACATTTGTACCAGGGTGCAGAGTCAAAGGTGACAATTCCTGGTGCAGTGTTGGGGCTCTCTGGGATCTCCTCAGAAAGATGACTCCCTATTGCAACTCATTTTGATAGTCCTGAAAAATCTTTTCTGAAGCACTATTTTGAGCAGTGTTTAGTATTAAATTTCATCTTACCTAGTTATTTCATGAAATAGTTTTGTTCCATAATTAAACAATGACTTTGTTACTTTTCTCCATTCTGATCAACCAGGAAAACAATTTTTTGGTCTTGTATTTCCACTCAGACACGTTCTGCTTTTATCTAAAAATGAAGAGATTTGATCTTGTGTTTTTCTCTCCTCTATTAATCAGATCTAGTTTAATACTGGGAGATACCAAGTAATCCCTGTTTAGAAAGTTTTGTGTTCTGGAAATGCTCCTTTTGTCACTCCACTGCTATCAAACAGTAACAGGTTGACTGCTTTTGCCACTAGCTCTCCAGCATGCTGGGAACTGTTCCTGCTTTAAAAGAATCCAGAAAGGTCTGTTGGTTTTGTAGTTCTAAAACTTGTGCAGCTAAACACAAAAGGTCGATATAATTTGCCTTTTTGGGAAGAGAAAACCTAAAAAAGGTAGCTGTACAAACCTGCAGCAGAGCTGTAGAAACAGTTAAATCTACAGAAAAAGAAAATGACCTAATATTTTTTTTCTCAGACTTCATGTGAATTTGTTTATGTAAAAATTGGAAAAAAGGAAGCATCCAAGGCACTCCTAGTAGACATGCTTTGCGCCCTACCCCAAGTGTTTTAAATTATTCCCAAATTCATAATTCTGAAGGACCATTTTTGTCTGAACTTAAAAAAAATTTAAAAAGGTAGATAAAACAAGAGAAGGTGTTTGTAATATTGTAATCCAAATTACTTGCTGACACAGAATTGTTTTACTCCTCCTCCCAACTGGATTTTAATTCAGAAATCTGAGAGATTTTTCAAAGCTAATAATTTGCTTTGATCCTGTGAATACATTTCCCTTGAATCAAGACAAAATCAATAGGAGAAAACAATATATGAGAGGCTGAAGAACCACTTTCCTATGCTCTAAAAATGTAGCTCTCCATTGACAACTGGGGGCATATTCTATAATCACCTTATAGGAAATCTCAAGGAAAAAAGTGCAGACAAAACTTGGGAGGGTGTCTCAGTGGAACAGGTCTGTATGTGGTGTTGGGGATGACTCAGGTTCACTTTGTCCTTCACCACCTTGTCATCAGTTTTCTTCCCTTGAGCTGACTGCTGGGAACAATTTTCTATTTGCTATTGATACATGTGAGTTAATCAACACCATTAATCTGCATTCCAGATAACTGGAAAGTGTGTTTGTTCCTACCAGTAACATTTCTCCCTGCCCCTGGAAACCTGTGGATGGTGCTTGTGTGATCCCATCTATCATTACTGTTGGATTTCCTAGATTAGAACAAAATTACCTTATCTTGTTTAGGAAATGATTGGGGTTTCTGTGGAAAAGCACTGTTTAACTCTGCTGACTCCCTTGGGTTTAATCTGACCCAGATGATTTCCTAAAATTTCCACAGACGCACCTGGATCCACCCAGAACAGTGTTCTAAACAATTTGCAGGCTTTCAGTGAAGTCCCAGCAGACAGTGCAACCTTAGCAATTGCAGGTTAACAAATCCTTCTCTAAGCATCACAACCTCAGCAGTGAAACCCCAGTAACAAAGAGGTTATTCTTTGCAGAAATAGCACCTGAGGAAAAGAATTTCCAAAATTGCAGCTAGCAGCATCTTTTGGGTACAGCTACCAGGGGAATATTTTAAAGATAAGATTTATTAAACATTAAATGGAATTAAGTCCATACAGTCCTTTACTAATTATGCTTGGTCATCCCACTGTGCTATAGAGAATACATTTTTCTTGCTACTCTTCATATATCTCTTGGGGGAAATATGTCATGATTCTGGTTGTTAACACTGATGCAAATAGCTGAATTCTTTTCCCTACTTTTTGACTTCAGATATTCTGAAGAGTAAGCAAAGAATTCATCAGTCTTTGAAGTCCTTAAAAAATTTCCATTGGAAATCCAGTTTGTGCCCTGAAACACACTGGAAACTAAGAAAATTATTCACTTTTTGAAAAAATATCTCATATTACTTGATACTCTACCAAATTAGATTTTCTCCAAAATCTATTTTCATTCTTTAACACTTTACTTTATGGTTGTTTTCTCCAAATACATAGAGGTTTCTAGCCTGAGGGGAAATGACTGTAGTACAAAAACCAGGGAAGAGTTTGTTTCTTTATCCTGTTTCCTCACCTTTTTTAATTCACTAATCTCTCATAGAAGCTTAACAGAGTGGCTGGCAGAATGCAGCACTTTGTACTGTTAGCATGAAAAAGAATGTTCAATTTATAAGGAAAGAAATTAGATGCAGCAAATAAGGAACAAAACACAGAAACTGTAAACTTCTTCTTTTTAATGCTTATATTTTATCAGCTTCTTGGGTTTCATTCCCACATAATTTAATATTATTATAATTTCTAAAATAGATGATGACATTTTTTGCACTGTATTTTCATTATGTATCTTTCTTGCTTTCTTTGCCCATGCCCATTCTGCCATTTTGACAGTATTTCCTAAAGGCAAAAGTGTGTAAAATTTGAAACTGGCTGAAAGGATGACTTTGTTGAGACTGTCTTGAATACCAGACCTTATATTCCTAATCATCCGCCAAAGCTTGTGCAAAAGCATCTTCAAAGTTTTCACCATAAATCTCTACCCAAGAAAAACTGTGGCTAAAAATCTCAGTTTTCCAGACATATATTCTGCCTTGTTTCTTCCGAAAATAGGATAAAATTACTTTAAAAGCTATTTAAAAAATATTTTTCCTTTTTCATTTTTGTTCCTACCTCAATCTTACTAGTTGCAGGAATCTGCTTCTGCTGTTATGTCTTGCAGAGGTCATGTGCTGCTTTTAATTACAGCCCTATTCCCTTCTGAGGCCTGTGCAAGTATTACCCAGAGACACATTTTAGCCTCTACATTTAGGCTGAGGCAAAAGCTAATCTTCCATGCTAGAGTTTACTGTTCTGGATTTATGAATACCTTCAAAGTCTTCACCAATACTTTTGAATTCTTTGGGTCAAATTAATCCTAAGTGAGGTCAAGGAAAATGAATTCTCAGCCTATTGTCTAACCCTGCAAGAGGCAGGATTCTAATTCTCTTGTATAACATGAAACTACAGAGAGGTGTACTGCATCAGGAAAAAGTAGTGTTTGTAAATATTGATGGGCACAATAATTATCCATTAATGATGAGCAGTGAACAAATCTGGAATAGACCCCAAAGAAAGGATCCCAAGGACCAGGAGCTGAGTCAGGGAAAAGACTTTACTGTGGTTTTTACAGTGAAGGATAAATTTGTGATTTTTAGTGAAAGTGCTCCAAATTGTTACCTCTTTGTTTCAGAATGTGGCTTGTTTTTATGTTATGTTTCATTAACTCTGTAAAATACGTGTAAAGTGCCAAGAAATTGATTCCTTCAGCCACGTTTATGTGGTGTCATTGATCTAAGTAGGAAACCCATAAAGTGCCATTGATCTAAATGGGGGTCAGCTTGAAACGTCCAAGGGGAGAGGATGGTATTTGAGTTCTGAAGGAGGGAAATACCCACCAGATTAATTCATTCACATTCATTTTTCTAAGTGAGTCACAAACTGTTCTTGTGTATTCTGAGAACTGAGACTTGTCTATCTCAACAGCAAGGGAGCAGAGGCAAGAGAGTCTTGCATTTGTTGCTGTAGTGAGCATTAAATTAGCAAGAGCCAACATAATATTAACCTTATTTAATTGAAATTTCTTTGTCTGTTTGCTGTACTGTATATATTTAGTTGTACAGTCTCTGGGTGCTGTGGTGTTTCCAGTATAATCACAACTTAATGACTGTGCATTTCATTTTCAGGCATCTCTGATGAATTTTCATCAGCCTTTAGTAAAGTATAGAAGAATTGGACTGTTTCAAAATATTAGAGCAAATATTAAATTTGTTCTGCTGTCTCCATATAGACACTTTCAGGCATGGTAAGAGGTTAGATTCAGACTACAGATAACTTACAAAATAGCATATCATTGATGTGTATCACCACATCCAGGACTGCTCAGAGAAGACAATGGAGAGGGCGCAGATGAAAATGCAAATGGAAATCAAGGAGTCTGATGAGTGGGAAAATGAGTGACTCAGCAAGTAGCACTCTACCAATACCCAGATGATATCAGAGAATACTTCATAGATGAAAGTGGTTAAAATGAAATGAAATGCAAATTTAAGATACTCAAAACTCCAGGTAGGGAATTCCCTGAGTTTTTAACATATTCCAAACTAGGTGCTATGTGTAGATAATGCATGGCAATAAATCTTCTCTTGAACCCTGATCCGATGGCTGTGTAATGCAATTCTGTCTGAACCAATTCTTCCTGTAGACTCATTTATTTCCACTTTCTATTGTATAGTACTGCTGTACAAAATTAAATCACTGCTGTATTTTGTCTAGAGGAGGGGATAATTTACTTGTGACTGAAAGAATATAGTGCCATCATAGCTCAGTTTTTTGTGGGAGTTTCATGAAGTAAAATCTATATCAGAATCAGATTTGGCAGAGCCATGACTTTCTTGCATTTTGAAAATGCAAGGTGTAGAATTACTGTGGGAAGTGCTACACACCTAAAATTAATTGCTGTGTAGCAAAGCATTTTATGCTACTTGGCTGATCTTTAAACAAAAGTTAGCATTTCAAAAACACTTACTGAAGCCATTAGCTTTCTTACAGTGCATTCCAGTTCAATAACTTTAATGAAAAGAAGTGATACCTTCACATTAAAATTCTAACAGGGAAAATATTTTCTAGTCATCTCTGATTCTGTAAGTTTGGTTTTCTTCACTGAGTTGGGTTAATTTAAAGGAAGAAGTGTCCATCATTCATATGCAATCTCCTAATATAAACAAGGCCTGATTTATATCTTTCCAGAGGTCTCTCAGCCTGGGGGTATTAGCAGGAGATGACTGGAAAACACCTTCTGTTGTACAGTACATCCTGCTTTTAAAGTCAGAAACCAGCACAAGCTTTGGTTCTGCATATGCATTAGTGGCTGTTATTGTCTCAGTGGGTAATTATTCTGGCAGAGTTCATTTAACTGCTTCATTCTTGGATTTCCACAGTTCCACTGCACATTGCCCACTTGGCAGAGGGGCTGCAGCAGCAAGCAGGGGTTAATTGGCTTCTATTGAAGCAGTTTATAGCTTGCTCTTGACTTCATCCTTTAGCACTACTGATCCACTGTAAACTAAGATCTATTGGGACAATATTTTTAAAGATGTTTAGTTTTCCACTAAACTGTATTTTATTTGTGTTGTTTCATTTTCTTCCCCCAAGATGTCTAAAGATGAAAAGGATAAGATCATTTTTACTGATTCTCTTTTTCTTAAGGTGAAAGTATTACATTCTCTAGCACATTAAAGGGCAGATGTTGCTCTTTTTTTCAGAAAAATTTACATGTACTTCAGTTTTTGGAACAGAAATTGCAGTGGTTCAGTAGGTAGTTACATTTGTTTAGCCTACATAAAGTGTTGTGAAGAGATCTACAGGGAGAAGTATTATCCTTTTAAATGATTTTTAAAATATCAAATTTTATTTCAGTTAATTCTAATGGTTTGCCTTTAATGTTTTACTACTATCACTGTTCAGTGTGTTTGAGCACTATGAAAGATTTAAATGAAAGTTTTATGTAATACACTTCTTTTAAATTCAGAAGATTTTATGGATTATTATTCATAACACCTGCCACTTGTGAAAAAAAAGGCTTAAAATGCTCCTTTAGTATACATTGAATTAATAAGATTCAATTTTATATTAAATAATATTTGTTTTATTTTAGAAGTTGTGTTTGTGGGAAAGATCTGTTTGCTCTGTAATACATATGTCTTTTGTAAAAGATGTAAGACTGGAAAAAGAATGCCAAATAGACATTTTAATATTAATGAATGCTTACTGATAACTAAAATGGATTGGGTAGATGTAGATCCTTCCCATTTTCCTGCTGTATAAAATTGATTTTTATAAAATAATTTCTTAAAAAAACAAAGCTTTGCTAGAATTTGAGACAGCCACAAGAGACAGATCTTGGAAGGCATTCTAAAGCCAGATATTTCAAGCTTAAGTCCTTTTTTATTTTTGACTACAGGAAACCCCCATTGTTCTGTTTGTGCTTGACATTGAACTGGGCAGGTGTGTCCACATAAGGTGCAACAGGGAGGATTTGCATACTGGCTTGCTGAAGTGACAGAATTGTGCAAAATAACTGCAGTGGTCTGGCAAGCTTCAGGAAGCAGGTGGATCTGAGGTACCTGTCTCCAAAATCACAATGCTGAAAATGCCTGCCTGCCTTCTGCCTAACCTGGGAGGAAAAGACAGGATTTTTTCTCCACAGTGTTATCACCAGGCTCCTCTTTTGTACATCATGACAGGCCTAGAATTGCCCCAGTCTTGATGGATCTGAGTGGTACAGCCTGTAAATGGGCAAAATTGTGATTCACTTTTATTTGTCTATATGTGACTGTAGTATATGATGAATAGAAAAATTTGTATAGATGTTTTGGTTGGTATAAATTTACACACTAAAAAACATTCTGATTTTTACTGAATACAGAAAACCAATGCACAATAGTTCATTTTAGGAGATTTAGAAATTCCTGCTGATGTCAAAAGTCCTTGTCAGTCATCTGGATGATGCAGGTAAATAGAAAGTAGGCAGAAATGCAGATGATACTTAATAGGAGTGGGACATAACAAAATGCCTCTGCATCAGTGCAGAAGGATCTGGAAAAACTCCAGAATCTGGCTGACATAAACCTAATAAATATGAAGAAAGTGAAGCACAAAAATTTGTACAGATATAGGTGAGGAAGGTGTTGGCAAAGAGAGAGCCAGCACTGCTGGGAAGGGTTTGGAGTGATGCAGGACTGGCAAGAGCTGCCAGTGTCCTTAGCAGGGATAAGGCAAATCCCCAGTTGGGCTACATTATATGTGTCTGCTCCCTTCTGCTGAGGCTGCTCCCCCATACACTGCACCAGTTCAGGCCCTCCAGAGCTACAGGGAGGGTGACAAACCGCAGTGGATGCAGTGGAGGGTGGCCCAGACCATGAGGGACTCAAAGCAGCAGCCCTCAGGATGAGGGAGATGCCCTTGTTTAATCTGGCAAAGATTCTAAAGCTACCTACAGCCACTTGAAGAGCAATTACAAAGGTGATGGAGTCAATCTCTTCTCAGTGGATTACATAAAAAGGGACATTTTCATGAATTGTGGCTTGGGATATTTGATCACACATAGAAATGATGGGAATGTGCTTTCTGTACTCCCATATCCCACAATCATTTCTTTTAATGCCTTCCACAACTCAACCAGTTTCAATTGTCTTCAGCACAGAATGAGTGTAAAGCAGGTGGAATTTCCATAGTAAGTTACTCAGCTCCTCAGCTCTCCCCTGTGATAACATTCTATTTAAGTCTCATGTGGGAGTATTCAGGCTTTCTTTTTTACGTTGTGGAGTGAATGAAACATAAGATATTGGCTTGGAAGTCCCCAGGAAAGGAATTTCTGTCAGTTTTCCTAATAGGTTTTAAGCAGATTCAAAGAGGTGTTTAGTTTATGAGTTAATAGCACATGCACTAACCTAGCAGACATTAACAGCTCTGTCTGAAGCATTTAAGTCAGTTGGGTCAATGATTACCTGATTAAAAATTCTCAGTAGTTTTTTTTACATAATAGACTATCATATTCAATCAAGTAAACCATCCAAGAGTGTTTAGATTTGTAATTCAGAATGAGAAGAACTATTTTTCCTAGAATGTAGTGGAGTTATGTGGGAAATAAAACACTAATAGAATTGCCAGAATAATTTACCATTGTATGACATGAAAGTGGCTTAAATCTCTGCTGGCAGATGAGCACACAGAGTAATGGTTCAAAAGGATCATTACTACTTAATCATGACACGTTCTGCTGGAAGAGAGAGGTATAATTCTTCAAAATGAGACATTTATATTTCCTCAACTCTTTCTCTTCTTCCTCTCTGTGGCATATATCAAATGACAAGGTTCATATTGAAATGAAATTTGTTCAAATCAGTTAGTGAATTAGTAGAAGAATGACCATAAAGTAGTTATTTAGAGTTTACTCAAATAATGAAAAGCATTTCAAATCACAGTTATCATTGTTATCATCACTGCCTTGAAAATCAATAGTAAATAACACACTTCTTGTTTTTATTCTAAACATTTATATTTTATTTATATGTTTACAGGTGCAGTCAGGTAGCAGTCCCCAACACAGTTCCATATCCTAATTCTCATGTTTGGTTTTGTTACATTGCTGTTGTATTGTTTTCTTTTTGTCCATAAGTTGTGGAACACAATTGTTGCTATTTTTAGTTTACCAAATTAACCTCCTTCAGCAAGAACACCTGCAGAAGGAGTCCCTGGAAAGCATATGAAACTTTTTTAAAAACTTTTTCAAACATTTGTGCTTAATATGCAACAGGTAGTTTGAAGAACACCATAATAATCCATAAATTATTAAAAATTGTGAAAACAAATTTTTAAATTACTAGTATTTTGGCTGCCAGTTTGTGCCCAAGGGACAGGAGAAAAGCAACACTTTCCAGGTGTTCTGAGTACATGCTTACTATATTATGCCTAATATATCTTCCTGGAATTATTTTGAATGGCATGATCAAGATGTTTTTGTTTTAATTGTGGAAGTCATTATGTGGCCAAGCCTGTTGCTTGGATTACTCAGTATCCCATTAACAAAACTCAAGGTGTGATGAAGATGTTTAAGATAATTGCACATCATTAGGCACCTCAGAATTGTATCTCTTGTTATGTGTTCCTAAAGAGCCAGCACTGTCTTGCAAAGCCCTAAAATTATTATTGGACTTTTCTAGGTAATGAAAGTTATTGAGCCATTTTCAGTTAATGGAAAGCACTGAATGATGAATCATTAGGATATTTAAATGTACTCATAAGTGAAACTCCAGAGCTACTCAATGTTTTAAATTAAATTAATTTGGGTTTTGCTATTGATTAGTTAAGGTGATTTGCAAGAAGATTGTTGAATGGATGGATCTCCCAATATTTTGGTTATAATGGACATTGTCTTGCATTGTACTTAATGACAACTTCCAAAATGACTTTTGCCATGGAATTCTCTGTTGGTTAATTGATCATTTTGTGACAGGGACTGTTTGAAATTCTCTTCCTCACAACAGGTCTTCCTCTGTAACAGAACTGAACCTCATTTGAGAGGACACAAGTTGTTATTTTAAAGTCTATATGTAAGATGGAAAAAGTGAATGTAAGGTTTTTAATTCACATAGATGCTTTTTATAGCTTGTCCTATAGTAGAATTAAGTTAGAATTAATTGAATCAATCCAAAGATTTAGAATTGTAGAACAGAGAAAGACAATTACTCTGGCAATATCAGTCTTTGATGAGACTATGCACAAGGGACGGAGGTATACTCAGCATGAGTTAAGGGTTACTAGAAATAAGCCTTTAGTGTGAAATTCAGAACTGCACTAAGTACCAACACAGCCATTTCACATGAACCAATTAAGGACCATTTAAGACTGTTTCATTAAGTGTCTCTTAAATGTAAAACTTGACTAGGTCCCATCTTAAAGGTGACCAATAAAAATAGTAGAAAGGGTTTTCTTTTAAATTACCTTCTGACTAGGAAAAATCTTGCTGAGAAGCTTAAATCCAATCTATAGTAACAGAAGGTTAAGAGGTATTCTGTGCTTTCACAAGTCCCTAGCTTATTTGTAATTAGGAGATGCACTGAATTTTGCCCTACAAGCTGCAGTCCCTCATAGAACAGCTTGTGAATTAGGTAAGAAAGAGTACTAATTGTTTGTGTGATCATTAATTAGCCATCCTGCCTTTCCATATCATCATTTAACTCCATTAAGCTTAATGTTTATACATATACTGTATTAATGATCTCACATACAGCTAGCAGTGGAATACATAGTGATTAGTGAAGCAATAATCACATGCAGCATTATAAATTTCATCAGTAGTATGCTAATTCCATAAATTAGCAGCATTAGAATAGAAACTGGATCACAAGTGGAGATGTATTTTTAGAGATTATAAATTATTACTAGACAAAATTATTTCCAGAGGAACGAAACCCCATGAAAATAGCACTGTGTCTTTGTGGGGTAATCTTTAACTAAGAAAGAAACAGGGGGAAAAAAAATCAAAATACCACTCCCCCCCCCCCAACAAAGAAACCAACCTAAAAAACAGAAAAAACCCAAAAACCCAAAACCAAACAAAAAACCCCAAAAAACCAAACAGCAAAAAGAGCTGAGTTTCTAGTGAGAACTGTAGAACAGTATAATACCTAGAAGTCTGAAAGTTTGCATTTATTTTATTATGCTTTCATGACATCCTGATGATATGAAAGTGATCATTTTCAAGAGCTGTGTTTCTATTTTTTATAAGAGTTACTCAAAATTTTGGTCAAGACAACTGATGTATAGACTGACTGTGAATGCTCATATACAGGTGACAGAGCCCATGAGATCTACAGTAAGATTTACTTACAGACCATCTCAAAGACTATAAAGATTCAGAAGTTATGAAATGACACTCCTCTGGATCATTTACCACTTCATACCATGGAAATTTTCATCCTAAAATGGTTTTTTTGGGGAGTAGCAGGAACAGTGACTGGGGTATGTTCTGCTTTTTTTTTGTTTATTTTGCAGCTCAGTGCAATAAATGCATCATGATATTAAGGACTAATGAACTTAGAACAAATGAAAGAAAATTTTTTATGCAGAAAATAATTTGCCCATGGGAATTTCCATGGCAGATAACCTGTCTGTATGCAATGGGGCTGGGTAATGTGTTTGCTAATCCTATTTGTGGCTGTGATAATGCAGATGATCAAATCTCATGTGTCAGAGAAATATGATGGAAAGGGAACACTCCTTTCTTTTTCCCACTGTCATTTCAGATATTTTATGGGTATATAAAGTAGGCACATAAAGTATGAGAGGAGCTGTAGAACAGAAGATGGACCCATTATGACAAATTCTCTATTACTTGCTCTGTGAATACTCAGTCCAGAATAGCCATTGTTGCCAAACTGCAGAAAATATTTCGATTGTAAGAGTTGGTATGGACAAGCAAAGCTGATAAATGTTAGAGCTAAAATAAAACTATGCAGCAGAACTAAGTGACCCAATAACAATATCTTACAACTTTGTTATTCATGACACCTGATTTATACTGCTGTAGTTCCCACTGATTTCAATGGTTCTTTGTGATTTACATTACTAAAAATGACAGTGAGATCAATTCTTGCACAAAAAGGCATTTTCAGCAGAGATTTTTCTGTCTCAGTGCTGTGTTGCACAGGTTTAAGCACTATTTTCTCTTTTGTCACTTTTTGGTCAAGACATATTCCCTGTAAAAGGTTTGGGAAGAGATCTGTCACATTAATACTTTCTAACTGAAGGCATAATTTACCAGAGCCTATATTCAGTGTCACACTCTTTAAAAGAATTGCTCTTGGCAACACAGCCTAATGGTATTACAAATCCTGTCACAATATCAGTAGTGAGGTGGGAAGAGAGTTAGAAATATTAGGATGGTGCTCCATAGTCATAGAGCTTGGCAAAGAATAATCTGACTCTTCTCTTGCTCAGACCAATGAAATGTCAATCTCAACAATCCTGATTTTTAGTCTGTTTGGGAGACCACTGGAATCAATCTTCACCTGTCCAAGGGGAACAAAGACTTCCAATTTAAGTGCTCCACAGTGTTCTAAATAAGAAACTTGAACATGGTGTGTGAATGGATCAGTAGCACCATTGTTGTTTCCAATTTAACAAGGAATTAAATTGCCTTAGCAAAATATTCTTTTAGATAAATTGTAAAGCAAGACCATATAATACAGCAGACTCCATATGGGATTTTGCACATCTAGTACAATTTGTCAGAAAGCCACTTAAGAAAACATCAAAGCTGTGTGAAATTTGACGATTTCAGACTACTGATTGTAGCCTGTCCCTCATAATGCCCCACCAGATAATTGGATAAGTCACAACAGAATTAAGTATTTATTTGGTTCTTTCTGCACATTTCTGAACACTAAGAGAATTTCCAAGACAGCAATAATCTAGAAAGTTTACAGAATTTCTTATAATTACATTAATGCGTTCAGAGGGTGTATATACCATTACAGATGAAAACCTTTTAGTCTTACTAAAACCAAATGTATTCAGTATAACAAACTTGATTATGTATGTCAGAAGAATTTTTAGTGATTTCAACGAATTATTTTATATAATTAGCTTGACTTTAATTTCAAGTCTTAGAAAAAGTGCAAGATCTTTGTAAGAATAATTGCCTGTTATTATCCACTCTGATGCCACCTTGATTGGTCAAGAATTTCTATGCATTGCTGATATTGCAGAAAGTCAGTAGGAACAAGTAAGCATACCTAAAATGGAAGAAATCTTAATATATTCAAAACATTCAGTAGTTTCTGATTTTTTTAAATCAATTTAAATAAACTGTTTTAAATGATTACCAGGGAAAAAAGTAAAAGCATTGATAAGCTCATCCCTTACAAAACTGTTGTATTGTGCAGATGCAATTAGTTTTCTTTCTGTAAAACCATCAGAAAATTCAGTGGCTCCCTAAAGTATATTTAAATATTCTTTGATGAATTTTCTTGTGTCATGCTTAATTGTGCATGTGTCACACAACTCCAAAGAATGCTACAGTGGGAGCAATTACTTCTCCTATATAACTGTAATATGGTTTCATATATAGCATGAATAATTTACATATATTGGATTTGAGCAGGAAAAACCATATTTAATGCAGTCCTTCAGTGAAAAGATTCTTGTCAGTCATCTGCTCCTGGGCAGATTGTTATCTACGAAGCAAGAATCCAGTCTGCATGTAAGGCAAAGAGAATGTCTTTTGTTAGTGTAGTGTGCTCAAGTGGATCAGGAAGATTCAAAACAATTAAAGTATTTTTGTATTTTTAAACACCCTGAGTTTTATGTGTCCATATATCAACCAGTCCCTAAGTCAGGAAGCAAATAGAGTCTTGTATTGAATGCAGAGAATGTTCCTGCCAAGGCTGGGCAGCATTCCTGGCAGTGGGAGTTCCTCATTACAGCTCACCTGGTGTCACTGCTACTACCTCAAAAGCATCCCTTCTCCTCACAGCCTTCATATGATTTTCACTGTTCTATCTTTCTTCCTTCCCCCACCCCGTGTGTTATGTCAGCATTGCAAGCCTGGTTAGGAGCACACAGAACTGGCATTTCTGTATCCTCTTGATTTTAGGCACCTGGAAAAGAAAGGAATTTTACCTGTTCATTAAAGGGTAAACAAAGGAAAATCAATAATCTTCACCAGTTACTATTATATGTTTGAATCTGTGACCTGTGGGTATTAAATGATAATTACTGCTTGCTTTTACAGGAGGAGTGGGATTCCGGCACCCTTGGGATTTGCTCTCCAGACTGGAGTGGCCTCAGGCCATTTCCCCAGGCTGCACTCTGCTGCTCTCTACGGTGTCTCTTCCATCCCACCATTATCTCCTGTGCCCTTTCCTGCCCCCAGTTCAGTCTCATTTTGTTCAGCTGTCAGGATGCACAGGCTGCTCTTGCAGCACCTCACTGACCACTCAGCCTCTTTCTCTCCTGCATTGCACTGCCCAGTTCCAGTTCCTCTCAATCCTGTCTTCTGTGTCTTGGCAACAGCTTCTGCCAGGATCTCTCTGGAATCAAATGGGACAGCTTCTATTCTGTTCCTGGGAACAGCTGAACTTTCAAAAATCTTTTTTATATTTTCTTCCCTGATGTTTTCTAAAATCAGCCTGACAATCTTGGAAATTTCCTAGAGGTTTTTAATCTAAATACATCCTTTTTCACAAAGCTATGAGCAACTGAGCATATGACTTTGTGACTGTGATACTCACAAACCTTAACAGAAGACAACCTTTTAGCCTTTCCTTTTCAACTGTGCCAAATAACATTTTTGACTCATTGTGCCTTGTTATGCTGTTAATTCACAAGATGTGATTTCACTGAAATCACATCCCCTTCTTGCTGTCATGAAAATTAGTGACAATATCACTGCTAGCTGTTTTTTGCTGTGTTCTAAAAATATTCAAACAGATCATTGATATCAACACATAGGTGTTGTACCTCTAAGTTTGAACAAAGCCTTGTAGAATGTGTAACTGGAGGACTGAGCAGAAATAGCACTTTTTATTACTACAAATACATCTTTTTTTCTTTAAAAATAGGAGGGAGGAAATAAGTTCTTTGATGCTGATTCTATTTTTAATTAATTTTTAGTCATTTAACATGACTAGAAAGTTTGAAGTTTCCCGTTGACACTGTACATTATGATTTAATGACCTAGACTTATTTACACATAAATGAGTTTTTTAATGGTTTAATTAACAAAATGCATCAGTTTGCCTCTTTAAATTAAGCAACTCTAAGGTAGTATCTTTTAGTAATTTCTAATGTTTAATAAAAGATGAAAGTCTCCCATTATTTTAAGTGAGTACTTTCCCAAAAAACTGTTTCCTTGTGACATGCTGCTGCTGCTTCAAAATATTGGACTTGACATTCAGACTAAATTTTAAAATAGGATAAATTATTTTAATTTAAAATTCAGAGGAATTTGATATTTTGGATAGGAAAAAAAAAATAAACTAAAGGTTTACATCTTGATAAACCCCTGTATGAGTTATTCCTGGCTCCCAGGAACTGCTCTTTTTAGGAGAGGGTTCTGTTCTCCTGTTGAAGTGCAGAAGGTCCAGTGAGTGAAATTAGAGGTAAGTTTGTCTTCTCTGCACTAAGAATGTTCTCTGCTTCTCTCAGCTGCTCAGTCAGACTTGATCCATAGTGGGTTAAGTCCAGTTCTAGGAGTTTGGTTTTATTAGGAGATTTAATTATGACATACTTCTGATTTTTAAGCATCCTTTCCAGTTGTGTTATCTAGAAATCAATTTACATCAGAAAGAGACAATGTATCAATTTTCTGCATTTTATTATCTCTTTTCTGGAGGCTTCCAAGAACCTTGTAGAGATAAATTCTACCCCTTTTTAAAGAGCAGGAAGCTGGGGTATAGAATGAATCAAGACTTGCCCAAGATCACAGGGAAAACAGCAATAGAGCTCTTCATTCTTAGCTGATTCTTAATATTGTGATGCAGGCCAACATTTCTGATGTGCAATAGTCATAAGGGGCAAACTTCAGGTACAAGGGGACCCCCACTGGCATCCATGGGGCTGCTTGTATGAATGAAGCTGAGCATTCAGGGAAGGTTTTTGCAGGATTAAGGCTCCACATACAGTGGAGAATTGAGCTCCATCTGTACTTTAAATAGATTCCCAATCCTTTGTGCTTCCCATTGTCCAGTGTTGTCTCTCACTCTGAAATAGGGCATATCAGACAGGCAGGAGAGCTGAGCAGACGACTGGAAGGGAGAAGGCTGTCTGCTATGAATTAAAAATCTAAAGGCTGACCCCCCAAATCATAGGCTTCAGTTTCAATAACTTCCATGGCTTTGATATCAGCGCTGTGATTCTATTTTGGTTTGTCTTCTGATTTTTGAACTCCTGGGGTTGGCTACACTGACATCATCTCTAAATTTGGTGGGGAGAGAAAAAGGCAAGCATTGTTAGGGTGCAGGAGCCGGCACAGCAGCAGCTGCTGATTTGCTCAGTCAACACAGTCTATTTTATCACACGGCTTGAGATCGAAGGTTTCTCAACTATATTTTTAGCACCTTAAGGAAAAGCTTTTTTGTTTTTTGACTAAGGTGATTATACCCTTGATGAGGCGTTACTGCTTGTTCTGCAAAATAATAAAGACTGTTAATCTTATGATAGACTCAGGGGTAAAAACAAGCATCACTCTAACCTCTATTATATTATATTCATAGTCAGAATGTCCAAAAAAGAGACCTGCATCTTTTAAATCATTATCATCTCTGCTTTGTTGTGCATTGCATTGCTTACAAAAGAAAAGAAAAAAGTTACCAGAGTGTCCTATTAGTGCTGGGGAGCTATGCAATGTGAGTAAATAACAGCACAGAACATCAGCAAGATCAGAACAGGGAATGTCTGTTTACAAGCTATACCTCAGGAATATTTTTAGTTTTTATTCCTTAGAGAGAGGATTTGCAGCAAGAAACACAGTATGTTCAGGGAGTTCACTGTCACCTAAATAGCCCCTGCACTGGAGACCATGGAGTGTTGCAGACCATAATTAATCTTTCAGTTTACTATCTGTGGTAGGTCAGTGATGTGGTGACAGCCCAGTGAACCTGGGCAGCTTGTGAGCTCTCCCAGTGAGCTGTTCTGAGGCAGCTCTGCAGGAGCCTGGGCAGCAGGACTCTGCTTCTGCTCACACAGCACCATCACGGGCACAGGGACAGCACCACGGGCACAGGGACAGCACCACAGCATCGCAGCACCACAGGCACAGGGACAGCACCACGGGCACAGGGACAGCACCACAGGCACAGGGACAGCACCACGGGCACAGGGACAGCACCACAGGCACAGGGACAGCACCACGGGCACAGGGACAGCATCACAGGCACAGGGACAGCACCACGGGCACAGGGACAGCACCACAGCATCACAGCACCACAGGCACAGGGACAGCACCACAGGCACAGGGACAGCACCACGGGCACAGGGACAGCACCACGGGCACAGGGACAGCATCACAGCATCACAGGCACAGGGACAGCACCAGGCTCATCCCCCTGATGGGAGCAGTGGGACCATACTGCAGCTCTGCTTGTAGTGCCAGGGAATTTGGAAATATCACTGCAACTCTGAGTGTGTTTTGCACACAGGCACCTGGTGAAACAGGAGCAGAGAGGGAAATCTGGCTCCCAGCAGAGTCTGTAGGAGTTCTCATGTTGCTTCAGCTGGTTCAGGATTATACCCCTCGATGCTTTCACTGGCTTGGGGTTTCCCACCTCCATATGGACCCATCCCACAGCTGGGATCATCACATGCTATTCATTGCATTTTTTATTCTTCATCCAAGTTGTTTTGCAACTGTTATAAATGGAAGAATAAATCTGTGGCAATGTCTTGTCTATTTAGATAGAAAGGAACAAGGACTGCCTTTTACTGTCTGTTGCTATAGTGCCTAGCACAATAGGGGCCTGGGTCTTCACTGGAATCAGTGCAGGATCCCCATTGTAGGACAGAAATGTTCCTGAGGAGATAGAAAAATACAAGAGCTACTCTGTAATGCAGTCATGTGCCGTAATGGCAAAAAATAATTTGACATCAGCCTGGTTCCATTCTGTGTGGGACCATACCCTGCTCTGCAAAAACTTCTCCAATACTAAAAATGATCCTTCATATGGCACTGATGTTCTTGCAGTAGCACAGGTGATTTTAGAGACCCCTAGAGCTCCCAGTCCCAAATACAGATCCCATACTCTAACCTGGGACTAAATTTGGTGAAAAGCAGATGCACAAGGGATGAAATGTGGATAATACTTAACAGTACAAGAGCTGCAAGACAGAATGGGAGCTAAAAAATTGTGCTCTGTTAATATGAGGTGGATTTAAATAGGTAAGAAATTATCTGCCAGGATGTAATTTGGCAAGAAGACCAAACTTAATTTTCTCATGTCATCCAAAATATGTCATGTCCATCTGAATAATGTCCTCCCAAATGGAAATAGGCAGAAACTTTCCAGTAAGCACTACTTCATTAGAAAATGCTGAGTTACTGAGATCAAAAATATATCACAGGAAATTCTCTGGGTCCCTGAGTTTTTATGTTGGGTTTTGTATGGCCTTCCTCCAGCTCCAGGGCACTGAGCAGGCTTCCTGAAGTCCAGTTAGGAGCTCACATATCTTCCAGGTATCTTTGGTAGAGTAGGAAACCTTGAATTTCTGAGATCTCTGATCCAAGTTGGGGTTCCTGAAGCTTTGACTCATTTATTCAAAAATTTGGATATCTTAATTCCTATCCCAATACCCAGCCAGTGGAGGTGGAAACCTGGTAGCCCTAGGAAAGCTTCCCCGGTAGTGGTTCACTCTTTTTCTCCTCCAGCAGTGGTCACTGTAAATTCCAAGATTTCTGGTTAAAGTGAATGCCCATATTTCTGAGGTTCCTACTCTGTTGGTAGGTGAGAACAAGCAATCCCAAGAACCCTGAGGCTCTCAGTTCTGCTGCCTTCATAAGGGTTCTTGTTTCCAGGTTCATCCAAGATTTTTACCATTTCAGACATTTCCTTTTTGTTCAGACAAAATTATCAGCAATAAAACAATTTCTTTTTTTCAATGAAAAATTTTCAGAATTTTAATTCCACAGAAAATTTTTAGAATCTACTACTTTACTTTCATTCAAAACAAAAATGTAGAACAGAAATCTTGAATTTGGGTGAAAGCATCTGCAAGAACTGTCTGGAGAATTACTCAGTGCCTGCTCCTTGGACCACATGCTCCATGCTGAATTGGTAGCATCACTGCAAGCCTGCCTGCCTGGATTTGCCATCTGAGCTTGTTTGAGTGAGTCATTCTCAGCCTGTGAGATGTGGCATATCCAGACTGGGAGATGGGTAATGTTTGGCACTTAGTTCTTGGTGCTGTATTGTTTACACTAGAGCCATTAAATGTTCTGTAACCTTCAGATATCTTGTTTTTCAGCCATGACTTTTGCAGTGTCAGGCTGTGTTGAAGCACAGGAACAGTATGCTCAGTCATGGTGTGTGCAGAGTTCAAAGCTTTGTGACTGTTACACAAAGCCTCCCTGTGCTTTCAGAGCTATAATCCTTCCTCTTGACAGAATCATTAAAAATAGCTGTGGATGTTAAACATGCTCCCTGCAACCCATAACAACAACATTTCATTGCATCAGAGTGCAAGGACTGAGCACTGCTGCCTCGTGCTGTGTGGCAAAGTGCTTGCAGGATCAGCATTGGAGAGAGCTCAGGCCAGGGCTGGGTTGGAAGGATTGGAAGCTGTCAATATCCAGAATCAGAAAATTCAGAAAAGCATAGTGAAGACCTTATTCAAGGCAGTGCAATGGAATTTCCTCACCAACTTTTTTGCCAAAATTATATTAAAAAACAGTTAATCTGGGAATTATTCCAGCAGATCATGCACAGAGACATCAAAAAAGAAATGGTGCTGACATCATTTTATGTGTAACGAGTGAGATGTCAGCACTGTGCAGTGATTTCAGCACACTGGTGCCTAACAAGAGAGGAAAGGTGTATGCTGGGGGAAAGAGCAAGAAGAAAGAAAAGTTTCAGACAGTATTTGTTTAAAGAAAGAAATCCATCATATGGCTTTTTTAAATGAGGATAAAACTACTCTCTCCAGCTGCATACAAATGGGAGAGCAGCTCACATATTAAAATGGATCTGGGACTTCCAAGTACTTCACTCAATATGCAGAAAATTATACTGGATGTCGACAGCTTTTCTCCACAGAGAAGACAGCTGTGGGGGTCCTTTTATTAGACAGCATAAAAAAAGTCCTAAAGTGAAGTTTTGCCAAGTAAATAGGCAACTATTCGATAAAACAATCAAGTGCTGTTTTTATTTTGCTATTCAGTGTGGAGTTTGCTACATTTCCTGCAAATAATACAGAAAACAAATCCCTTTTTAGGACTGTGGGAAGTACTCACATATGACAAATGGTGATTGGTACACAAATGTGCTGAGCTGGTAATGTCTGTGCTCTCCAGAGCCCATGAATCATCTGCCAGTGCCAGTGTGATGTTAAAGTAGATAAAAATATTTTCCTTTTCCATTCTGAAACAGAACCAAGGAACCTTCCTGATAATTAGAGATGACACCCTGTGAAACCACAAACCCTGTCTATTGCCAGGGAACTCTTTTCAGTTCCATGCATGAACTGCACATGTCACCCTTATTGTCACACAGGTACCCCTGGAGAGAGCCAAGGCCTGGATTCAGGCACTGAGAATTTCAGCTCCCCTGAAACTGCTTCACCTCCATCTCTCCATGGCTGGGATCAGTGTAGCCCTAAAGGCAAACTCACTTTGTGGAAGTCCTTTTGCTCAGGAACAGCCTCCTGCATATCCCTCCCAGCTGATGGTGAAAAAGCCCATCCTAAAGTACTTCAGGGATTATTTGAGTCTTCTGCAAGAACAGAGGGAAAGCTGTTTAGAAAAAAAAAAATTAGTTTATGCTGTTGAAAGTGATGGTTGTATCTTTCACAAAATATTTATGATTCTAGTATGAGCATCTGGGACACAAAACAGTTAATATGCAAACAACAGAGCTAACTGGGATATTACAGAGCATCAGCAAACATATACAATATAAATTTGACAAGAGAGATAAAAATCAGCCTGGCAGCTTTTAATTTCCATTTCCACTCAAAAGGCAACTTCCCAGAAACAGCTGCACTATTCCCATGCTTTACCTCTCTCAGAATCAAGAAGGGCCTTTGCATTTCAGGGAAGGAATGCTTCCTCCCTGAAACTTCATATATTAGCTCTCTTGGGTTTTCCTCTCTTAATTGCTTTCAATCAGAGCAGAGGTTTCTTTGTTGTTTGTCTTTTTGTGTTTGCTTGAAGAGCTACAATTAAATACCAATTACAATTTGGATAGGTGACAATGTAATGCCATTCCTGTTTAACTGTCTTTTTCAAGTCTTGATAACGTGTTTTAATCACAGTGACTGTTAACACATAGAAAGCCAAATGCAACAAATACAGATGCTATTATTCAGTTTGAAATGATTGCCATTTAAGAAAAGTAAAAGGACTGATGGAATTGATATACTGAGAGAGTTTTGTAAATCTCTGCAAAGGCACAGGAATACTTTGCATAGGGCATTGTGAGATATGTCTGCAGCTAGTTATTCTTTAAAAATCCTTACACAGGTTCAAAAATTCATCCCATTTTGTGTCTTTATAATGTGTACTTTGTTCTTCATTTTCTATAGTAGTAGAAATGAAAGGCTAAAATCATCTCCATAGCTTGTCATTTCACAGGTTATTGCACTGGCTCATCCTTCAGCTTTTTGCCACAAAGACCCTTTGAAGCTTGCCCAGTTCTCTCTGACTTTTGTATCTGACCTCCACCAGCACTTAATTGAGGGATATTTGCTAACTTAAGTAGTCAGTATTGCATTTTCTGTCAAATTTCTCCAAACCTCTTTTCCCATGCCTGCACAGGGCCCAGATCCTCACCCATAGCACAGCAAGGTGCAGAATGCAGCTGCTCTTCCCTGACTCACCTTCTTCTATTCCTCTCCTGTATCCACAGAACAGATCAAGGTGAGACAATTTATTGCCACTTCATTGATTTGTGCTACATTCCCACTGGGATTTCAGTGCCACCTGGGGCTTCTCAGTGCTAGAGTGACATGAATGTTTCATAAAGTAAATTTAGAGAAGGAAGGGAGGCAGGTAAGAGTCAGGTTGCTCAGAAATGTTGAATAATGGGATTGGAAGGAATGCTGCAGGTCCCTGTGAGCTGAAATTCCACTCTGATGTCTCTATTCTGTCATTACTCAAGGCACTCCATGGTTGTTAGTTCTGGTGGGTGTTGCACAGTAAAAATGCATTAGAGTAATTATATGGTAATGACAGAAGATCATGAGTTAAAGATGCTGTGAATTCCTGTATACACATCTGAAATTGTTTGGAGCTGATGCAGGAGGTGTATCCACATGGAATTTGATAGCACTAATATTGTAATTAAAGCTGAGGAGAGAGATGAGGTTTGCACTTATTTCTTACTGCTACCTGTGAATATTAATTAGCTCATGGAGCCACCTGACCTTAGCAATAATCAGCTCTGTTACATAGAGCAGAAGGGAAAACGTGAACTGCCCTCTAAATTTTTATTAAGAAAGCCAAGATGAAAAGAGCCTGGTTGTTGTAAAGAATAGAGGTTCCTGGAAGCCAAGTTACCTCCTCTGTGGTGGAGGAAGATCAGAATCTTTCCAGTTTCCTCTGCTTTGTGGAGGACAAGGACAATTCTATCACCACAAAGGTGACAGAACCATGCCTGGTTTGGCACACAAATGAGTAAGAGAATGTCAGGTCTGCAGAGATTTCTCTGAGACTTTCTGTATTCCTGCTTGCCTTCCTACCTGCATGAGCTGTATGGAGAAGTGATTCCAGAAGGCAAAAAATGTAACCCTGAGCTTCAGAGTCTCCCTGAGTCTGGACATCATGTATGTTAGTCTTTTTGAGGGTTTCACATCACCCTCGGAGAGAAGGGAAATTATTATTTCATCATCTATGAGATTGGATGAAAAGGTACATTGGGAAACCCTGCATTTTTGTATTGGAGAAAGACCTGAGAATTAAACTAAATAAAACTAAAATTCTAGTCTCACATCTTAGACTGCCTGGAAAAATAATCCTTTTCTCCATTCCCACTAGTAGTGTAGTCTGGGCTTTGGAGACACCCAGAAAATTGGGATCAGGGAGAAATTTGGGTGTCTGTTTTTTACAGATGCCAAGTAGAAGCCAGGGAGAAAAGGAAGATTATACCTGCGGCATAACTAGGTAGCTCTGTTTCTTTCCTTGTTAGGACCTGGTCTTGTTTGCTGCAGTCAGGAGCAGCCTTCCTAATGGTTTCCTGGTAAGGCTCATTATTGAGTTCATATTTTTGTTCTTCTCACATCTCCCTCATCTCCTCTCAAAGTCCCCTCCCCAGTCATGAGGACTGGATCACCTGTGATACACAGACTTTGGAGTCTGTGTGGAGGGCCAGGCTGTGTTAAAAACAAGGTGTGTTCTTCATCTCCTCAGGCTGACTGGAAAGTAATTCTCTGAAGAGGTGGAAGAGCACGATGCTGCTGTGCACTGGTGTCTGGCTGCTGCCCTGCTGGAGATCCATGAGCAACAACAGCACGGCAAGTCCTCTTTCTTCTTTCCTGACAGCACCACAGTACCTGGATCTTAATCAGTCAGTGTCAGACAGTGTCACAGCTCTGAGCGCTGCTCCGAGCAAAGCACAGCACCGACGCCTCCCTGCTGCTGTAGCTTAGGTTACCATTACCAGCCTGATGTAACACTCCTGTGCTCCAGGCAGGCTGAAACCCTCTCAAGTGTTGGCACCAACACGTGTTCAGATCAAGGCACCTCCAGCCCTGGGCGTGGTGGTGTCTGTGCTCCTGTGGCTCTGTCAGAGGTACCAGGGCTGCACTGCTGGTGGCAGCACAGGTGGGAAGCACAGCTGCTGGACAGGGCGTGATGAAAGGAAAAATGATTGCTGGGGTCACTGGTATCATTTTAGTCATACATGTTATAGGGAAGGATGAATTTGTGCATATTTTATATGAAAACATTACATGCCTCTTGGGCTGTCTGGTTTGTAACTTTTGACTGGCATGGTTTAAATCAGAAAGGATGGAGGGCAAGCCTACCAAACAGGAAATGGTGACATAATATTTTTAGCAGAAACAATCAAATAGCTGACTAGAGGGAATAATTGTAGCTCCATCAAAGTTAGAGTGGTTTACTGTTTCCAGCAGTGAGTCTGGCATCAAAGGGAATCCTAAACCTGAAATCCTTGGAAAGAAGTGGGTTATCAGCAAATACAAATTGATTCATGTAGAGAACAAAGACAACATTTTGTGAGTGTGACAGCCTGGCTTTTCCCAGCTCAGTGACAGCTTTCCCTTCCTGGAGCATGGAGTGGTTAAGCTTGGCCTTTCACCATGTTAACACATTTTCCTCAAGGCCCTGTACCTTCAAGGTAGGAATAAATAAAGCTTCATTTTAAAAAACTATTATATAAATTACATCTGTTCAAAGGGTCCTGCTAGGAATGTTTTTAAGTTCTGTAAGTGAGTGAAAGCTGTGGTGTTAATACAGGGGTATGGTGAGCTGGATTCACCTGTGAGCACTGAATGAATATTCACAGCAGCTTTAGTAAAAGTGTGGTGCTTAAAAATTTTACAGAATAAGAGGCACCAATGATAAACTTCAGCAACTGGAATTTCTGTTTGTTGGTTCCCATTTCATGGGCCCTGCTGAAGCTGTATAGGCCTTTGTTGTGTGTGGAAAAGAAACAATTATTTGGAGCTACCCTGCTAGTAACAGCACAGAAGGGAGGCAGAGCTGCTGCCACAGAGCTGATGAAAGGAAAAGATTGTTGTTGTGGCTGATATAATTCTAGTTACATGTTACAGAGAAGAAAGAAAGTACGTTCAGTGAGTGTGGAAATACAGGGTGATGACAGCTTTACATTGGGTGCTCCAGCTTGGCTGGGTCAGTCTTCAAACAGATCTTATGTGAAGAGCAGGGTATTTGGTGAATCATATTTATTGTTGAGGGTGTTCCTTCTGCCTCCTTCTAAAACAAAAGCATTTCCCCCCACTCCCCTGGTTAGGATGTGCCTCAGTGTAGAGACGTGTCCTGCACAGCACAGTCCAGCACTCAGGCAGATGTACCTGTGCCTTCCTAATGGATGACACAGTAACAATTCCAGGATGTCTCCTGCAAAACACAAACAGAAATGGATGCAGAAATCAGTGGCACATTTTTTTACAAGAACAAGGCCATTCACCCAACTGAGCTCTGGCAGGATTAAGACCTTGTTTAGAAACAAGACGTTCAGTAAAAACAGTATTTTCAATTTTCATTTCTTAAGTCCTATAGAGGTTGTAAATATTTTGGAAGTTAGAAAGAATACAGAAATGCTCAAGTACTGCATATTCAGAGGTCTCAGATTTAGTACAATGTTTTATGAGGCTTCCTCATAACTCATTTCAGCTGCCCCAGTGGTAAGCACAGTGGTGTTTCAGGGCCTGACTGCAGAGGTCACAACCTTGTGCACACAATATATTGAACAATTCCATCATTCCTGCCTTCAAAGTGAATTTAGACTGACATAGCAGAATAGAAAAAAATGCTTAATAAACTAAGGGTTTTATTGCACACACAGAGTCTCATAGGTATGCATTCAGCAAAGAGTGGGCATGACTCTATAATAGGTGCACTAAAAAAAGCCATCTGTTTGTATAATATCCCCTTTCACCACACTGAGTAAAAAAGACCTTTTCAGTTATTTTACCCTCTATCCTCACCACCTTTACATTTGTTTGACTATAGTATTACCTTAGTAGAGAAACCTTGTTATGGAAAGTGATAAATATGAAATTTAGGAGAATGAATCTTTTATGGGCAGGAGCAGAGGCAGTGCACTGAGCCAAGCAAGGGAGTCAGGAGACTGTGCCCTGGCAAGGGTGGCCTGTGCATGTCCTCTGGTGAGGAGAGGAACTTTCCACTGTGCTGCCCCTCCTGCCTCCTCCAGAGCAACCAAAGCAGGAGCTTCCAGGGGCCAGCTCATCAGCCCAGATGCTGAATCAGCCCAAGAATATTTAACTACAGCAGAAAAATGGACCACACCAGAGGATTTTCTCCTTGAAGAGAACTCCACACTGTTCTGATTAGAGATGGAAATTTCTGAGGTATTCTGGACTTCTTTAAGAGGTCTCAGCAGTTTAGTGGAATTAAAAATGGAAGTCATGGTAACCTTAGGCATAAACATCAGTTAACCCTTGGATGTGATAAGATTTCTAAAATCTTATCAGACCTTCACCACTTTGAAAAGATTCATAGCAAAACTATTTGATAAAACACTCCCAGTCTTTAGCACCCTCCCATTCACAGTACCTGTTATGAGAAAGAGCTTTAGCATCCCTAATTTTGAGATGAGCAGCTGAACTCCAGGACCCTTAGACCAGTTCCTCCAGGATATCAGAGTGCCTCAAAACATTTGAGAGCCCAGTCCTGACTGACCCTCTAGAGGCCAGAATGAAGGATGGGAAGCAAAACTTTAAATCCAAGGCCCTCATGCCTTAAATGTTAATCATAACCACAGCACCATCCTTGTGCTATAAGGAAGTTATTCACCATAAATAATTCCACATTAGCAAGACTTGTAGCTAATTCTTTTTGCTTTTCAGTCTTACTGTTCTGTTGTTATGTTGTACAGCCACTGTGACCCTACTTTTCAGCCATATGTTGTCAGTCATATTTTTGCCTCTTGTTGCATTGCTGTCAGACTCTAAGCTGTTTATGAGTCCCTGAAATGTGAAATTTTGGTCTTATTTCGTTTTCAGCTAACCCTGTTGCTTAGATGCAAGAATGTCACATTTACTATACAGAGAGATTTATTTAAAACCCAATTGTGAGTTACACTGAGGAATCTTCAGCAAACCATGACAATAAATAATGAGAGGAAGTTTGCCTGGAGGACCTCCCTAATGAGGTTTGGTCTTAGGCAGGCAGTCAAATACTTTGTTCCTTGAGATTTTCATGTTTCTCCCTATATAGCAGGGATTTCTGTGAGGTTTTGTTAATAATTGACCTTGGGGTCACTCATGATGGCACATAATGCAAAAAGACACCAGGGACCTATCTAGGGAAAAAGTAATTCTACATACAATTCTAATGTCTAATATTTATTTCTTTATACACAAAAAATCTTAGCAAGATAGCAGGTTTTTTTGGAAGTAGGCATAGACTAATACACTTTAAAAGAGACTATAGATAGCTGTAAATTAGAAAATATTATTGTGGCCCACATTTGCTCAGAGGAGGGTTTCTGCTCTGAGGTGCACCTCATTGTATTGTTAATCTTCTGTAAGTTCTCTTCTCAAATGGATGAAATGAACTAAATGAACTCTCACTTCTGTAACTGTGGCATTTGCATTAGTTCACCTCCAAAAGCCACTTTCCCTTTCCATGCCAGCCTCTGTCTGCTCCCTCAGTGACACAGAGCATCTGTGGTGACATGGGCTTGTGGCAGCCACGTGGGGGAATACCTCACCAGCTCAAACCTTCATCTCTCTGTAAGGGACACAGATACACAGCTTTCCACCCTGGTGTTTTGGACATTATTATAAGGAGTGACAGGCAGCAGCAGTGGAGGTACTTGCAAACACACAAGTGATGTGTATATGATGCATGTAAAGGAGGAAAATCTGTAGGAAATGTTGTAACAGCTTGTGATGTTTGAGGGAGATGGGTGCAGTTCTACTGATGGTCAATAAAATCCCTGGCATTCTCCATCATAAACATTTAGATGAATTTCACACCTGTTAAATGTGTTATAGTACTTCCTTGTAGGTTTACTTAAGGCCTGTTGAAAAGAGAGGGAAACACTTTTTTACTTGAACACTAAGAGACACAGATGTACTTACCCAAAACCCATGAGTAAGTTCATTGTGCATGGAAAGTCATTTACTGGATGTTTCTTGGATCCTTCAATGGACATCTAGGTAGTGGGATGGGTAAGTCACCAGACTTAAGGATTCCCCTGTGGACAAATCCCCACCGATCTTTAAAGGTTGTCAGAATGCATGTGTGGCACACCACAGTTATCAGGCAGTAATATGTATGGCAAATGGTTCTGATTGGATCTTTCAAGATGAAATTCTAAATAAATATCCAGGATGAAGTCTTCCTCCCTGGTTATATGACTATCTTTGCTCATTAATAGTCATTCTCATACTGGAAAGAACTCTCCTTAAAGTAGAGCAAAAGGGAAAAATACCATTGTCAGACTCCTAAATTAATAAAGCAGCCCAAGCACTTAGAGCAATAAGCAGCACGTTCTCAGGTTGAGGAGATACACAATGGGAAAATCTACCTGTTTGCCTCAGCTGCACATCTGGTAGCCCTTAGGCAGAAGACATGTTTGAAAGGCATCTAACCAGGAACTGCACACAGTGCCTGGTTCTTCAGGTAGTGCAAAGTTCAGCAGCCAAGATAAAAAAATGCAGGGCTCTGTTCCTTCTTGCCTCCGGCAACATCTGCTCGTGTGACAAAGAAAAAGCTCAGTAGTTCTGCACTTCAAATACCAGTTTGATGTCTGACTTATAATCAAAGTGCTCACTAACTCCATGCTTTGCTCTTACTCAACTGTTTTAATCTTTCACAGTGCAAGGAACTTGATAATGTAATAAACAAAAGATTGACAGAGGATGTAGCAACCCTAACATATCCCTCCAGTTCCTCTGCTGAGGAGTGATGGATACTTCAAGTGAAGAATTCCCCTGGTGGCTTCATTGTTTTCCAGGCATCTTTCTATATGAACTTTTCCAATGGTAAAATCATTACAAAGTAGAAATGCAATGTCTCCAGGGACTAGCTTGGAAGCCCAGTCTAATTGCAGTAATGAATCCTATAGGCAAACCAGGACTTTTTGTGAATGGTTTTGTAAGGTGAAGGAATGGGAGGAAATGTTGGATTGAGTTAGGTCAGAGTGCTATGTTTGGCCACCTTATAATTTGGGATGTTACAAACCAAGGTCTCTCCAAAAGGTAGAGCCTAAACTCTGAAATGAGAAACCCTTAAACTCTCAAAATGGGAGCTCTGTGTTACATTTTTCAAAATGAAAAGGCAGTGCTGAGAACACTGAGAACACCTGGTGTTCAGGTATCTCTGATATTCAAATCTTTAACTGAATTCAAATTTTACCTCTCACTGGCAGCTGCAGTATTTTCTGCTTCCATTCCTTTTGAGATTGTTGCAGGGTGCATAGTTTCCCAGTTACATGGTGAAAGAGGCTGGGGGTATTTTATGGCTGCATCAGAAGAAAGGCCCTTCCAGCCACACTGCAGTTACATCAGGCCCTGTGATGAGCAACAAAATAATGTTTTAACATACCTCGATGAGAGGAAAGTAGTGGGAATTCAGGCTGATATCATCCTCTCCAAGATGGCTTATTGGGAATTTTTATATGCAAAACTAGAAAAAAATCTGGCCCATCAGAAAATAAAACTCAGTGTTTGCTACCAAGACAGGGGATAGGTGACAAAAATAAATCATGGTCAAAAGGAATATTTCATTTCCAGCATGACAGGGAGGAAACAGTTGTCTAAGTTACAGATTTACAGTGAGAGTCCAGCCAACAGAAGTCTATATAAAGTTTAGAGACAAAAAATTAGAGACACTTGCCAGAAATATTATTTGCTTTCATCTTAGGAAAAGAAATAATTGCAATCAATTATGTTGTAATTATCATATTGGCTTCAAAGTATTTGGAAGATTACTTTGTGTTAATAAAGCAGCTTACCCTAATAGAAGATAAATCTCAGTTTGCCTAGTTTGGAAAACAAGAAGTGTTCAGGCCTTGTTCAGGTCAGAGGGAACCCATCAGTCACATATGTAACTAACCACAGTGGCAGTTCAGAACAATGAAATTATCATACAGTGATTTTTTTGTCTTTGTGATCAAATTAATAGGAAAAAAATCAGTTTTCAATTTACTTTAATTGACTCCTTGTAAGTTCTAAAATTTTTGTCTGTCTGCAATCAGAGCATTTCTACTGTCCTCAAAAAGAGATATTATAACAGGATTCAGTGCCCTGCAATAAACCCTAAAGCAAACCCACCACAATTGTATTTGGCAACTGTACAACAAACTACTTCCCAGCAAAGCTCTAAGAAAAGCTCACTATTTACTAAAATTATACTGAATGAGCATCAGGGCTCAAGTCCTTGAATGAAACTTGTATAGTGTGAAAGTGATTCTCTTTTCAAAAGATTTGATAAAACTGACATTGTGTTTCCCTTAAAAACAGTTAAATCTGGGGTCACGGAAAGAGAAAGAAAAATCTCTGAATGATTGATAGAAGTGGAGAAGGTAGAGAGCAGAAATTACTCTGAGTTTGTAACTACAACATAACCACTCCCTAAAAGCCTTTTGGGTGAGTGTCTGGGATGCTTGACCAGTGCCAAAGTGGGCAATGAGACAAGGAAGAATTAAAGGTTTAGTGAGCCATGCTGTCAGCTACAGAGACACAGGGATCTGCCCCCCTTCCCTCAGCACCCTCTGATGCAGTAAAGGAAGGATGTTCTGTTCCCCTGGCCCCCAGCTGATTGAATGGGCCTCAGAGCTGGTTCTAGTCTTGTTCCATTTCCTATTATTTCCTTCCTTTTTATGCAATAAATGTTACACTGCTAGGAAAAGTATGTGTCTTCTTCTGGTACTGCAGCAGTGATTATTGGGAAACAGCACGTTTTCTAGTTATACATAAACACACAATATATAGAAAATTATATATTATTACTTTAAAATTTATTATAATTTAATTAGTTATATATTTTAAATTCTATAAACAACATATTTATATGCATATTTTATAGATATACCTTTATATATATTTATATATACCTTTATATATATTCGTTCATTAATACTTTATCTATTGGATGTGTTCTATGTTTATAGTATATAAATTGCTTTATAGAGTAGGACAATATTATGTGTGTATCAAATTATATTATGCATTTTCTCATTTTATATGGTTAGTATATGTCCAAAATGATAACATGAAGGCTTATAGGCCCTTTCCACCTATTTAAGTGGGTGGGCAGAGTAGGTAATCAGAATATTTTTCTAAATTTTTTTATTGAGTCAGTAATATCAGCTGCTCCCATGTCCCAGGCTCAGGCTGGTGTTCCAGGAATGAGTGTTGGGGATCTGGAGGGGAAAGGTTTGAGGCTACAAGTGTTGACATCTTATCGTAAGGGCTCCATACTGTTGTTTCCTAACCCCATAAGTTTCATAACTTCTTCGTCCTTCTTGTGGGCACCTCCTCAGAGCACTGACTCTTCCTTCTTCACAAAGCAGCCGGTGACTCCAGCTCCCTCTCACCCAGCCACCCCACTCTTTTATAGCACTCTTCTTCTCACTGCTTACAGCTGTGGCCTGTTAAAGTCAGGCCTGTTCCTAACAATTCTTTGCTAATTGGCCCAGCTGCAACTCCTTAGGGGTAAGATTACTTTCTGCACTATCTTTATATTCTTATATTCTATCCCCCTACATACAAGGGATGCAGCAGCAGCCATCTCTGAGCATCAAACTTGTGCTGCTCGCAGGGTCCCCAGTGGGCGGGTGATGGGGGCTGCACAGAGGCTTTCAGCACAGCTCAGCCTTGCCTTGGGGGGTGCAGGTACCAGCCCAGCCCCGGGGGTGCAGGTACCAGCCCAGCTCCGGGTGCTGGCTCTGTCCCAGGTCAGGGCTGTGCAGGACAGACCAGGGCCTGCAGCTCTGCTTGCCCAGCGCAGGGCACGGCTAATAAGGAGCAGGCTTTTGATATTGCAAAATTCTCCATCTGTTCCCGGGATTTCTAATTACAGGCATTAATCTGTGCCCCTCCAATGAGCCATAATTGGTAGGCGTTTGCCTCATTAATCATTCAGGTGCTGAGCCTCTCCACGCACAGCCGCAGCAGCTATGGCCGAGCAAATGTATCTGTACGAGCTTTGTGTGCGGCACCATTGCAATTCTTGGAATTGTGGTGGATTCCAAGGACATTCGCAGTTACTGTCGCTCAGGGGCGTTTCAATATCCTGAAATGCCACAAGATGGCACTGACTGATTCCGAGGCCCCTGGTCCCGGCCGCCCGGGCAGGGCTCTGCCATGGCCGCAGGTGCGCTCTGGGCTGCTCAGGGCCTGTTTTACAAACCAGCTGCACTCGGCTGCTCCTGCTTTGTTTTGATGTGGTTCGTTTTAAGCTGTGGCTATGAAATGCTACAACTCTGTGACAGTGACATAAAGCTTTTGGATTTAGGCAGATTTGATTTTCCAATGTTTATGCAATGGCTGTTGGCCTGTTAAAGGCCTGAGCCAAACTTTACAAACAGAATACGAAGCCCAGGCTGCCTAAGTCCACCAAGAGCTGACATTTGTTATTCTTACTGAAAGGCAGAATGCCATAGCTGTGGGACACGCACAGAGCCCGGCTTTAGGGGTCACTGAGTAGCTCTGTAATTCACAGTGTGCCACCATGGCTACTTCTTTATGGGCCTCTTCCTGCCACCATGTGCCAATGTGGCTGCTTCTTTACAGGCCTTTTCCTGTACTTGAGCATTGGACACTCTTGTCTGGACTCTCCAGGTATCCCCAGTTGGCTCGTAAAGTCTCTTCTTGTTTTCCTATCATGGTAAAGTATCATTCCCTGCTTTTGCCCAAACGGTGCCTTTTAGGCTGGCTGTAGCCTCCTGAAGGGTGCTGCAGTGGCTCAGTTGATCAATGAGTTGCAATAACTACTTTTGAGTCCCTTTGTTGTGACACTGGTTTTGAGTTTCCTCCATGTATAATGAATAGCTTAACAAACATAGTGTATTATTTCATTTCTTTATTAAGTCATTTATTATACAGCAAGTTCTTTAACTGAATCAGAAAAGTTTCTGCATAGAACCAATTTACTGTCATCATGGTGTAACATATGGCTCTTACAAGGACTTATTTTCAGCAAATCCATACATTGCAGAACCTGCTCAACACTAAAACAATATTTTTTTCATTTAACAAACTTGTAGTCAAATATAATCCAAATATAATCTTTGTTTTGCCTGGGAACTGATTTTTTTTCTGATTACTGAAAAGAGAAAAATTATCTTTTAAATTACCTTCTCGTCCTTGAGAAGATACACATTGGCCACATGCTGAAATACTACCAAAATTCTACTTCTTTAAAAATAAGATGAATCCCACACTTTTTCTAGGTTTAAATCAAACTTTTAGTCAAAAGAAAATAAGAAATAAAGAATAAATAATAGAGTCAGTACAAACACAGAACAGATGCTTACATTTAAACATATGCCATTCGATAGTTAAAAAAATGATTCAGACACCATCATATCAAAGGCATATTAGTGACATATGGTGTCTGACATGCTTCCACAAATGAATACATACACTGGCTTTGATGACAACCATGAAAATTGTATCTTTCCACATGAACAGTTTATTGGGAACAGTCAGATTTGTGCCTGCACAGCAACATGTACTTTGGATTTCCTGTGGAGGACACACCATGTTGTAAGCACACAGTATGTCAAATCAGGGGAATGTGTGTCAAATCATTCTCCTCCTTGTTTCCACTGAGACCCAGGCTAAGACTTTAAAGCATGTGAGCCCCAGCAAGCAGCTCTGCTTGGCAATATAGGCCAGCTGGCAGCTGTGCTGCTGCATGGGACTGCATTACAGCTCCAGGAAGAACTTCTTCTGGGACAGCAACCCTGCCCCCAAAAGAAGGTTCAGGGCAGGGAACCCTCTAAACCAGCCAGACAACACAGGCAAATTTCAGTCAGCCACACCAGGTTGGTTATTTGCCCTCTGCACTGTAGATTTGCCAGGCTCCTCCAGTCCCTCAGCATCTCTGAGAATACAAAACCCAAGCACCGTCTCCCAACAGTTGTCACAACACAATCCTCATTTGGTGCATTTGCTGAAACCATTGCAAAGCATTCACATTGCTCATGATAAAACAGGAGCCCAGGAAGAGCAGAGCCCAAGCACTGCTGCTGCTGGGCTGTTCTCCCAGAGACAGGCAAGCAGAGTGAGTTGGACACAGGGCACTTTCTCACCGAGGGCTGATTTCCTTGGCAGATGGTTGGCACTTCCAGCACATGGGAGGGGATTATTTTACCACAGGAGAAATACGTGTTAAAGTTTATTAATATTAGGGGGAATGGTCAGGCTAACATGGGGCTACATGTCAAGGCACTTGAGTCCTGTCTAGACTTCAGCCTGTTTCAGTGGAAAAAGCATAATTTCAGGTGCTGGCCAAAATTTGAGGTACCAACTCAGAGACTCTCAAAGGCTCCTGGGATCAGATATAGGGTTAAGGGAACTTTTAAGATTTTAGCTTTAGAACCCCATGGCTCAATTTTGCCTATGTTCCTTTCTACAGAGTTGTCAGGGGATAGTTGTTCAGTTCAGAGCCTGTAAAAGCAAGAACAGAATAAGCAAAGGTCATACTGAAGTTTACACAAATAGCAGCCAAAGAAGGTCAGGTTGTTGAGAGAGACTTTACTGTGCCCACATATCTAAATAAACAGGGACAAAAAACCACCCCAACAAAAGCCCCTCACTTAAAAAAATCTAAATTAGCTCCATAGTTCTCCACAAAACAGCTCCAGCTCTAACACTGATTTCAGTGGGCAGTAGCTTAAATAAATATTTTTCTCCATTAAACAGCTATTGCATTTCTTCATCAGAATATCCTTGAGACTGTCAGTTAATTCATCATTTTTAACAATTGCCATACAATCATGGAGGGTCTCCTAAGAATGCAGTAAATAAGGAGAAATGCCAAAGTGTTATTCCTTCTCTGGCTACATTTAGAGCCTAACAGAGTACATGTGCTGGTCCCACTGATGCCTGGACAAGGCTTTCAGCTCATGGCTGGCTCACATCCTGTCACTTTAGAGAACAGAGAGCAAGCTGTCCTCCCTCCCTGGGGACAAGAGTACATCTGTTCCTCAGGCCAAGGTGCTGAAGACAGGCAGCAGCTCACCAGTGTTCAGCATAAAAATGCCAAGCAACTTGGGCTAGCCTAAAGATGCAGGTTTGATTGCAGGAGCTCTGCCTTGACGTTTTCTGTATTTTGGCTCCCAAGCTTACTGCCCTTAAATAAAAATAGTGTTTATAGAATTTCCAGTTTATTTTATCAGCCTCTCCTGTGTATTCTCTCTGGTATAATACATTGCACTTTTCCCAAAAGGGGGAGAAAAGTGCAATATATTGTCTTCTAGTCACTAGTTGGTCCTCCTTTAAGGACCTTGTAAGACATTTTTTGTGTATTGTTTCCCTGCATATGTGAGCAGCTTTACTACTTCATCCCCCTTAGGACCACTTAACAACATCAGCAAAGCAATTAAGTGTAGTTTTCAGGAAAATGCCAGAGGCATTACACTGTCTGGATGGGAGTCTCAACCCAATTATTTTCAGCTAGTTGTGAACTGTGGAAAGTGGACTTTACTTCATTATAACTTCAGTTCCCACTGATTAAAAGTCTAGTATGTTACAGACGGTAAGGAAAAATGAAACAATTAAACTTTCCATCAATAAAATTGCTGCATATTCTTCAACATAGGAGTTTACTTCTCTCCAGAGAAGTGATTAAAATGAACTGATTGAACTATAATTTGATTGACTGAAGAGCTGCAATCCATTGCACTAAAGCTGAAATTCCATCTTATTGCTCTATTTAACTCTGAATATAAAAATTACTCGTGGTCTTGCAAAGCCCTTCTGCAGTCATGCAGCTGAAATTTCTTGTTGCTCACAGGGTGCAGCAGGTTCTGTTCTTTCACTGATGTGTCTGCATGATTCACAATGGATTGATGTTGAGAAATACACAATGACATGTAAAAAATTATATCAATACAGCTTTAGAAAGAATAGAAAAGGCCTGTTATATTATCAGGTATCTTCTACCTATTATGTAATCATTTGGGGATTCTAAACACACCCACAGATAAAGCGAACCCAAGAGACTGGAGAGAATAATTGCCAGGTAATATACAGTTGTTGCAGCAGAAATTAGCATATTCTCCTGATGAAAAATGCAGCTGTGATGCTCCTTCCCGCTGCAGAGCTGTCTTCAGGAAGGTGTGAGGCTGCCAGATGCAGGGATTTGTAGGTGTGCACACATATGGATGACTCCTCCCTCCCAGGGGATACCAGAGTGCCCCACTGGGTCTGGTCTCAAGTAAGCTGTGCTGGTTGTGAATTAGGATGCCTGAGTTCCAGTGCAAACACTGTTTCTTGGGACTCAGCAAGTTTTAATGGTTGGCTTATACTGTGAGGCTTTGTTTCCACAGATGTAGAATTCTGCTGCCAGAGTCAGGGGCTCCTATGGCAGAGTGAGGGCTAATGAACACCAGCTAAAGAACAATGAGCTGCCTCCTTCTGTCAGCAGGCTACCAGGGTGTTCTGGTCTATGAAGTACCCAGAATATCATTCCCCCTCTGAAGCTTTAGTTGAATTGCCATTTCCTGTTATGAGGTTGCCCCTCTGTTGTATGACACCTGCTTCTCTATTCTCACCATGTATTTGGAAATAAAACACAGTATTTAACCTATAGTTACATAGGGTAAGAATATAATTCTGTACTAAGTCACAGCAAGAACACCTTATATTGGTAATTAAATGCCTCAAGCTGGGTAAGATGTGTGGATGAAGATGAGCAACAGCTGGCTTAAATACTTAATGCACTTCCTCTGATAGGCAGCTCAAACTCTGAATTCAAGACATGTTTTCCTACTAAGATCACCAAGAACCAGGGCATGTACCCCCTGATAATATTTACTACTGAGCTCAGTTTGCTGTGGAGCTTTGAACTTCTGGATGTGCTGATCTACGAGGCTGGCTCATAGCTAATCAGGCCATGGATGTGATTTGTGCCAGCTTCAACCCTTGCATATTGCCAGTCCCAGTTTTGCAGCACACCTGACCACAGTCAAGACCTATTGGCAAGGTTACACAATACCTGACCACAGTCAAGGTTCATTAATCCACTAAGTTCTTTGGTCTTAATGTTTACACCTAGGACATATCAATTCTTCTTATTTGTTAGCCAAAAGCTACCAGAACTGTGCTGGTACTGAGGCAGTATTGATCTGAAAAAATGCTGCATTCATCCAATTTAGAAGGAACTCCTTTGACAAATTATATTTGGCACTTAATAATTGTCTTGTATTATTGGCCTTTTCCTTTGTTTCCTTGTTTCCTCTTTCCTTTTGATTACCAATTACTATAAATGTTCTACTCTGCCTCACCAGAGGTAACTTTGAATAAAGATGTGCAGCAACAGGAGCCTTTTAAAGGGAGACAAGGGCAAATACAGAACTACAAATTTGTAGGTATCTCTGGAGGCTGCAGAATGTTTGTTACATTCCCTGAGCTGAGCTTTATGTACACACAGCAGAGGCACATAGGGCTCCAAACAGCTTAAATGCCTGTTTAATGTCTATTTAATCTTTCAGTTCTTACACGCATAAATTCTCTCAATTATAAGACCTTTGCATCAAAGTTGAAGCAGAAGGTGCTGTGCTTGATGTAATTTGAATCTTATTTTCTTGCAGGACAACAAAATGGCAAAAAAGAGGTGCCTAAAGTGTGAAACTGGCCTTGAGACTTCTCTAATTGCTGCATGAGAAAGTGGCAGGGATCTTGCAAAGCATTTATTCATCTCTAACAGCACTCCTACATCCAAGGCAGCAAGCAGAGCCTGGGAAGGGCTTTTTCTCACACTGACACAAGTCACAAGAAATCTGGGCAATGTGCAAACAACATCAAGAGCAGGGCAGGACCTTCTCCCAAGCCCAGCCTTCACTGCCACACAAAGGAGGAGGCACAGACATCTGGTGACCCAAGCAATTGCTTAATGTGGTTCCCCAGAGAAGTGTCAGCAAGTGTATGGACAGGAACTGCAAACAGTTCCACCAGACCATGCTGGCCTAGCACATCATGGAAAAAGGGAAGAATGATTCAAGCTGGATGTGTTTTCTGTACCCCTGGGCCTCCTGGCAGATGCACAGGAATAACCACATCTACCAAAAAGAACATAATTCTGCTATGGATGCTGCAAATCACACATGTGACTCCTCTCTCCTTACCCTGTAATGGAGAGGCAACAATTTTCTGTGTTTCAACAAGTTGATTTCAAAATCTCCAATTACAAAAATATACAAAAATTTATTTGCCAGCAGATTTTTGTTGGAAAAATACAGCACTTTAATTACATAGTGCTGTAATAACTCCCTATTTTTACAGAAATGTGATTACTGCAATTTCTTCATTAGGGAATAGTTTCACTATTTAAGAAAATCTTATTTAAGAGGTGTGGTGTTATCTGTTTATCCCACACTGTTAACACCCCAGCAAAACATAAGCAAACACTTGAATGCTTTCCTCCTAGCAACCAAGGTCTCTCACATCAGAAAAGCAGCATACTTGTCTTTTTCTCTGCCTTGTATTGAGCCAAATTTCTAGTTTACAGCCCCTTGGCCATTCAATAACTATCAGATTCTTGGAATATAATTTTAGGTGAAAGGCTAAACCAGTAACTATGGTCACAGGGCCAGATTTTCAGGCTTTTGTGTATCCCTTACTTTCGCTGATGGAAATATTGTAAAATTTATCTTAGGAACTAAGGTTCTTTACATTTCCTAACCTGCTGCATGACTTAACTCTTCAAATTACCAGCAGCTTTTACAAAGTGCTGAGTTTCTGCAGATCCCACTATGGTGAGTCTAAAATACAGACACTGAGTATTGCCTTGGGATCTCACTCTGTCTTTCAAGGCTGGGATAATGGTGCTGTTTCTACTGAAGAAATGGGGAGGTTCAGATCTCTTGAAATCTTTGTAGGATATTGGGGACCCAAACCCCCCCCCAAAACCAGCAAATACACTATCAGAATCCTCTCCTTTTCTACCTCCTTCTTTCCTTACATAAGGGTAAGTTCTCCTTTCTTTTTTTTCTTATCTGAGGGAGACATGGTCTCCCTGCTAACTAGAAAAACAGAGGAGCACCTGGGAAATCTGTCTTCCAAGGAAAAGATGAAAGCTGTAGCTAAGTGAGAGGATGTGTCCTTCTCAGCACTGACAGTGTGGTCAAAGAGACAGCTCCCCCTGACTTCTCCCTGAAGAGTTCACAGACAACTGTCCAGAAGAGGCCCGAGCTCTGTGAGCAGCAGGAATCACTGCAGCACTCTGGGCTGCTGCTGCCGTGTCATTCCAGTGCCTCTGGGGTCACCTGAGTGCATTAAATTAACACTGTTCCCAGGCAAAGCAAAATGTCTGGCAACAGGATGGTGCAGCATAATAATGGGATAGGAGGGGTGGCTCCACACCTAAATATGAAATGATTGGAAGGAGAGGGGAGTGCTGATTCTGAGTGACATGACTTAGTGCCAAATGCACGTTCTCACACACATCTCCCAGCAGATTACGTGTCTCTTCACCAGCACTTAACATTTTTATAGCTTATTTCAGTATTTTTGCATTTGTTTCACCTGTAATAATTTATTTATGAGTTTTAGATTATTAAAAATTTGAATCTTCATTACAAACTATCCTGGGGGAATCTCACCTGCCTCATCCTATTACATTATTATTACCAAGTGTCTAATTTATATTTAATCAGACATCAATTGAACATCAATAAAATAATAATGAATTAATAAGATATATCTTCCTAGAAATACTTGTAGCTTAAGTATGTAAGCAAAGGCAGTGCACTGTCTGTCGGTCAGCTATCAAATCTCCCTAAGACTATTTGACAGAACAGTTTAGTATTTAGAATATGATAATAAGCCATAAAAATAGTTAATTGCTATGGTCTTCAGCTAATTCTTGTGATAATTATGACCCAGACCAACCTGTGAACCTGAGCTGAGAAGTGACCCAGAGTTCCAGGTAAGACAGTCATTTCCAAGCACTGTAAATGCCTAAGGGACTCCGTGTTCCTACAACATGAAATTACAAAAGAATTTTGGTTTGGATAAATGCTTAATTTTTCACTTTAGCATGACCTCTTAAACTGAAATTATTTCTTTTTCTACACAGAAAAATCAAAAGAATTTTTTTTTACAAATTAATATAACATCTACCTATGAACATTAAAATAGCATAGTTCAACATCACTGGTTGACTGTTCTAACAAAATATCAACCCAATTAACAAGCTCTGGAAAATACTTCTTTACAGACTGAAGTAGCCTTATTTCAGTCTGGGGAATTTCAGTAAAGACCCTACTCCTATTCCCCCTATGGCTCCAGAGTGTTTGTCATCCCTAAACAGTGATGAATGTCACTAATTGGGGACTACTTCCATGTGCACTTCTTAGGCTTATATGTTTTCCCCTTCCTCTGCTAAGCCTCAAGAATTTTCATTCTGGATCTTTTTATTTCTTCTTCAATTTCCTACTATGTATTCTTCTTTATGGTTCAAATTTTATCAGAGATTGAAAAAGAGCCCTAGATGCAGAAGATAACTATGTTGTCAGTATTCTTCTCTGTCCCAGTCCACTAAGAATCACTTAACCCTATTCTTCAAAATGATCCCACTGAAGTCAGGGGAACTGTCTCAGCCCCTCACTTCATCACATTTACATGAGGGCTTTAAATACCCATCTGTGGAACTTGAGCCAAAATACAATGTTATCCTTCTATGACAGTGGTGTTTTTTAATATTCACTGACTCTCCTTTCCTTTTCATCCACAACACATTTGTCTCTTTTAGCTGCTTGGGTCCACTCTGGCTGTCTGTATTACCCAAGCAAGGGTTATAAGGCCAAGTGTCCTCAGGCATGCAGCATGGGCTCGTGCAAAATTACAGTCCCATGGAAGCCTCAATGCTACTTGGGCTATTGTGAAGTCCACCAAGAAGTGCCATTCAAATCTAACATAAAGAGATTCCAGTTTAACATTTAAAATTTTAATAAGATCTAAAGTGGCCATCAGACATTCTGGTCTAATCTCATATGAGATTTTCACTCAGTTATTTCTGCATCAATCCCCACAACTCCTGTCTGAGTAAAACACATCCTATTGAAATGCTTCCAGTGTTAATCTGTAAATGGAAAATCCATTGTCTCAGTGGCTTACACCAGTATTTATTACCCCACACATTTATTACCCCACTTTTCATCTGAACTTGTCAGGCTCTCACTCCCACTCTGACTTGTCCTTCCCTCCATGCAGGGCTTTGGCAGCCCACGTCCTGCTGGTACACCACAACCTGAATGGGCTGCACTCCTCAAAGCTATGGGCAGTCCCACCACTCAGAAATGTGAAAGCCATTGCATGCTTATGTTCCATCCTCTTTACCATGAAGGATCCTCAAAGTTCAGAATCAAGGACATCTCTTCTTCCTGAGTAGACCTAAATACACTCCTTTTTGGGACACGCTCATGGGGAAATGATGACTAGTTTAACACAGAGAGCACCTTCCCACACCTCTGAGGGATGCTTCTAATTTTTGGGCAACTCACTTACTGGACTTCACATTTTCTGCCATACAACCACAGTCAAATTTTGAAAAAAATGCCACTCACCTCTCTTTTTAAAAATCTTCCACCATAGAAAGCAGTTTCACTGCTCTCATTCAATCAAACCACTCAGTGACTTGACAGATATTTCTCATGAGTAAGAAAGAATAAAGGTCTTCCTTTACTGGATGTGCTTTGCAATGGATCCTGTAAAAATCAAGATAAATAATGTGCACTAATTCATCTTTAGTGAGCACAAAATTAGTCCCCTAGAATGACAGCTATCAGGTTGTAGCCAGTGAGTGCTGCATAACCCCTTCTGTAAACACAACAATGAGTAAAGATCAGTTTCTTACTCCTTTCTTACTCTCTAGTGGGACAGACCCTTAATTATGGCTATTACATTAATAATGACTTCAGAGAAACCCCCATGGCTGAGGCTGCATTCTCCTCCGGACATCAAAGACAATATTAAAACCCTGCCTGGGGAAACTCCTCAGTAACTTCTGCTGATGTTCATCCCAACCAATGCTCTGCTCTAGACAGAAAGCACAAATGTCCAGCTTACTTCCTCTGCCCTGGGTGATAAGGCAGTCTGCAAAAATTGATACACTATTGAAAAGGGAAAGATTTATGCCTGAAAACACTGAGAGAAAACACCACCTCTCATTAAGATCTGAAAAACTGCTAGAGACTTTGGGTGCCTTACCCAGGCCTATAGATCCTGCAGAGTTTGCCCATCTTTAGTAAGTCCCTGACTGACAGTGTTTGTGACACAACAATGCAAAAAAAGTATCACAAATTGTGATTGTGTAACAGACAATTGAACTAGAAACCCCCACTAGGGCCCTGTATCACCCTCATCTCTCACTGCACCACAATAGCAACATTTTAATTCTGTATGAGTAGCATTTATGGGCACCCTTCAGGTACAAACATGCTTCTGCAGTCAGCTGGGGAGGATGTCTACACAAGATCCCAGTGAGGGGACAACAGGACAGAATTGAGATTCAGGTTTGCACCAAACGATGAATAATTCATAAACTCTTTACATGTAGGTAGCTTGTAATTCCTACATAACAATTACTAGAAAATTAATGTAACTGCCTCTCAAGAGAATTACTAGAAAACACCATCATCCTCTGCAGGTATGCACATGCAAGCTAGAGATAAGTTGATACAACAGGTGATGACACATTTTGTGATAAAATATTTGGTTTAAACTTGTTTTGGAATATGCAGCTTATTGATAGACATCTTACAACATTGCCTATGTGGAAAACAATGCCTGGCAAATTATCAATTCTTAATACAGCTATGTGCTTCTATGTATCACTGTTGATGCTGCTCTTGATTTAGATTCAGTTAATTTTTGTCTAGACTCAGCACTGTGGCTCATCCACGTTTCTCCATTTCCCTGAGGATTTGGAAATACAAAATTTGACTTGATGAGCCTATTAAAAAATTAAGAAATGCATATGCAGCACTACCCTTGTCTGTCCATGAAAGTAAAACTGATTCAGGATGATAAAGGCACATATGTGTACTAAAAGCCCTGCCCCCAAGATGGATACTGTGTTATCTACAAGCAAATTATACTGTCCTAAAACAGCACTGTCAAGGTGCACTGCCACACTTAAGTAAGCCTGGATGTGCCATGCAAGAAAAGAATTTTCAGAGAAACCAACTCTGTAAAGGTAAGTTTCCTCAGAATTTCATAGCCATATGGTGATGCTGCAAAAATAAGCAGAATCAAACAGCTCTCTGCCAAAACTTAACACAGTTTCATACCTGTATATTCACCACACAGCACGCTTCATCGTCAAGAGCTGCTGTAAGCAACACAAATCTCAGTTATAACCTTAGCAGTAATATTTTTTGTGAATGTTTGCCCTTCCAAATAGCTTTTACCCAACACCATATCCAGTACTCTGTAAGCCATGATCCTCAGCTGTGGGAGCTTAGCAGGTTGCCATTCATTTAGTCAGCTCTGGGCATTGCTAAAGATCAGGTCTCCTGTAATTCTGAGTTAAAAAAAAAATCTTCTGAAAAAATAAATTTAAACTATTTATGATCCTTTTAGCAGTGTCAATCTTGTATATTTTTGATGGCACTTTTTTACTTCAAAAACCCACAGTTTAAACTAAGGTCTAAAAAAACCCCCTCTGATTTGCCACAGAAATCAATCTTCTGCTGTCCAATTCCATTCTTAATGAAAGAGACAATTCAGAAACCTACAGGAACATGCTTTATTGATTCATTCACAAGTCACTAAAGCCTGTGCCTATGTTCCCTCCAATAAACCTAACCACATAGTGCTTCTCATGCACTGAATTGCAGGGAAAGACAATGACCCCAGATCTGTTCTGCTGCAAGTCCAGTGAGACTTAACACACCCAATAAATGGAGACACAGCACACCACTAAGTTAATGACAAATGCGTGTAGGAGAAAAGAGACTTATGTTTCCTTCCTTTCTATTTCCTTTATTATTCCTTCAGCTGAGCCTCTGTCTTTATAATTTATTTACCCAGGGCAGTTGTACCCAGATGCATACCTGTTTCTTCATGAAGGTCCTTGTTTTTCTCAATTTTGTAGATGGATTAAACAAAGCAGGAGGAGGCCAACCTCCATGTGTGAGGGCACAGGGTGACCTGTAATCTGCACTGCAGCAGATGCCCGAATCCATTCAGGTTCAGCACCTAATTTGGCATAAATCTGGAGTGTAGCTGCACTGCACTAGGTATTTTATAAATATGTCTTTCAATAATCTCCCTCACTTCTTATGAAAGCAATAAGGAGCCCTAAGAACAGCAGAGCCCATATTGGGTGAGCTTTCCTATTAAATTCCTCTAATGCATCTCAGCTGTGACCTGCAGTAATTTGGGTAATCTAATAAGGCTGGATGCCCTGTAAGACTCTGGGATGACACACTGCCTACCTGCCAGACAGAAGTACAAGAGAGCAGCGAGATACCAGGTATCACCCAGCAGTCAGAACAAGAGTGAACTTAAAAAATAGGTGTTAGAAAATACAGGAAAACACATTATCAAGAAAATATGCTTTGCACAGTCCTACTGGTACTTTCAAGTACCACCAATACAACTTGCATTTCCAATTCAAAGCATTGCATCTACTTGTCCTGCTTAAGGGAATATGCTACACTCAGATTTAGCATCAGGTTTAATGGTAACTACAGTTAATCCAATTATTCCAGTAGAAATACCTTGAAGTACAGTATTTTTTCAGGTTCACCCAGGTTTTGCCAGAAATCCAAACAGTCTTTTGCCTTCTACCTTATGACACAATAGATTATAGGGAGCCCACTTCTATCATTCCAATATTCTTCCCCCTTTACATATGCTTTTGATAAGTGTGCACAGACCCAGTCAAGAACACCATTATTTACTGCAAAACTTATCTGTCACCTGCATTAAAACTTAGTGGGTTTAGTAATTCTAGTGAAGAATAGTTTCAGAATGCAACCTCTGCTGTTAACTGGATAAATAAGGTAACAAGTGTATAGTGGTGTAGAGAGGAATTAAAGTAGTTTGTTATGCTCTTTAGTATTTCCATTAATTCTAAAATCAATCAAAACTCCAGCATAAAAATGACTTTTCCTTTAGAATTGGCTGTCAGCAGGGTAGTGGGCACAAGTTATCGCTTTGTGCCATACTGTATGTTCAAAGCCATCAGCATTCAATGTGCTAAGAAGTGACACTGAATCCCACAATCAGAAATAAAAATTAAAGTTTCAAAAAGATTTTAGAATTTAGATGCATATAAATAGCTGCTTTGAAGACGGAAAGCATTTTACAGATTTACATTTTGGTCTGTTTTGTACGGATAAACAGATGAAAATATGTTTTTGTAAAGAGCAATATGATTTTCAGTTTAACACTTTCCATAATAAGATTGTAAGAAATACTTGGAGCCACAGAAAGAATTATTTATATTCACTGTACAGAGAGCTTATGTTTTGCTTCTGATATTACTTGAGCTTCTGAAAAGGATCTCATTTTATAACCTTAACAACTATTAATGTAAGCCATAAGCTTTTTGCAAATTCCAACTATCACCTTTCCCAACAAAGAGGATTCAAAGAAATCAGGGCACTATCATTGTTTATTCAAGAGACTCAGAATGTTTATCAAAGGTTTTCTTTTCTTTTGAAAGACACAACTAAGGTTGCCAAAGAATTCATAGAAACTTAGAATTAAAAATGTTACAAAAAGTACTCTGAAAGGAAAATTAATTGGAAGGATTCATACTCTAACACTGCTTGCTGTCACTTTGCTCTTAATGACTGAAGTGTTTTTATAGTTTTCTGTGTTCTTCCTTAGTGCTCTATGATTTGATTTCCAAATGCCCTGAGAGCTCTGTGACAAACCTGCAGGGTGTTTCCAGGATGTAAAGGTCGGAGCTGAGGACAATGGGCATGGAGTGTGCAGAAGACAAATCTCAGAACTTTTTGCTTCAAGTCTGTCACTGACACACAAGCTAGGGTCAGTAAAGCACAAAGAGAAGTCTCTTAAAGGAAAATCAACGTCGGTGGCAACTTCCTAAGGAAAAATCAACTTTGGTGGGAACCTCTTAAAGATGTTAGTGTAATTGCCAGCAGAATCGAAGTGACATTAATTTAAAAAAAGAAAAAGCCAGCTTTCCCAGAGGTCTGCTGCATGGAAATCAAACAGGCTTCCAAATTTCTTGAACAAAAATCATGTAGTGGGAAGCCCAAACTGTGACTTGCACACTTGTCTCATGTGTAACATTTGGAATTTAGGGAAATTCTCCTGTGCTATATTCATGGACTTTTTCCCACCCCATCCTCCAAAGAAGTCTTTCCTCAGCCAGCTGCTTCCCTGCCCTCACACCAGCCTCTAGTTTTCTGACAAGATATTGCTCTTTTGGGCTGGACACCATGACCTGACCTTCCCTGTGCTGGCTGGCCCCAGAACTATTAACTTAGTGCCAGACAATCTCTATCTTAGGGTTAGCAACTTTATTATCTTTTTTATTGTTTAATTAACATAATGACTTCTTAAGAACATCTGTAATACTAGTTAGTGGAACAGGTGCTGTAACTGGTAAAAAGTCTATAAAGAGAAAAATCAATATCCCACCAGATGTGTGCAGAGGATGTACCTTTCAACACCACAAATTCCCTTTTGGGGACCTGAAATATTCTCTGATGCTTCTGCATGATGTGCCTTAGTTTTAATTCACTTGTTATTCTTTGCTTAATCAAGTTCATCTGTAGTATAAATGTGAGCACCATTATGCTAATTTCTGCACTAGACATGCAAATATATAAACATTTGTGTGCCAAATTATTAAGGTTCTGTCTATAATGTTATGCCCCTATTTACTATCTATATTTTATGTCTTATGGATTTCTAAACATTTAAATTTATATCAGTGCTGTCACATATCTGCAAGCAGAGACAGTTTTATGAGCACTAAAAAAGCTGCAACACACAGCCACTAAATACTAATGACATAAATGGTATCCACTAATGGTCTCTATTTTTATTACAATGCAAAACTTCAATACATTGCAATTACCACTGCTCTGAGGCTGAGCCATACACACTGTATAACGCCAACTTCCATCTCTAGAGCAGAAAATGACATTATTTGTTGTTCAGCTCTGTACTGCAGATGTTGACTGAATGCTCAAGTCAGCAGTTGGAGCTAAAATTCACTCTATTTACAAAGTCTTACTGTTAACTAATACCCTAAATTGTCAGATATGCCAATGCATTAGACATTTTTCAAAGCCTGCTGCACTAATAGCATGTAAGGGTAGCACATGTCTTGTTGTACCTGTCAACAGCCCAGGAACTTTGTAAAGGTAAAGCATGTCAAAAAAAGAGAATTATCTTCATATGCTTCTGGGTTAAAAAAATCTTTAGTTAGTAGTTTTTCTAAAATATTGCAATACAAAAGTGCCTTCAGCAGAACTTACTCTCTTGTAACTGGTTTTTTTTTCACCTTTTTAATGTTAAATTTTAAATTCTGCATTCATAATTTCAAGTGTCTCGTTTTACTTCAGCTACCAAAGGGACTAAAGCTTCCTCTTAGAACTTTGAGACAGTGGAAATCTCAATGTTCATAAAACTGGATAAAAACAAGTGCATTGCAAAATCTCTCCTACATGAGCGGAGGCATTAATTTCATTTCGTCAATTCATTTTGCTTGCCAGAAACTTTCACCAAAATAAAGGAGAGCTAAGTTCATCTCACAGACTTTCTCAAGCTGGTTCATCTCACATAAAACAAGTACAATTAGATTCCCTCCATTGACTTCAAGAACGACCTCCAGAATGCTGAAAGCTCTGTTTGAAACAGGAGACATTTTCCTATTTCCATGCAGCTGGGAAGTCATTTACACAAGGAAAACACTGGAGACAAAGTAGGTGTCAGACTGGGTAGCATTTTACATGCATTTTCTGACACAAGGCAGACAACAGAAACGTGCACACAAAATATTTCCTTTCAAGGGCTGGCTAGTGCAAACAGCAAAATCAAGGAGACCTTAGTGTAATTATTACAGAGTTACCAAATACTCCTTGTCCCTAGAAACAGAATCCAATTATCACTCAGCTTTTAAGCATGGAAAACCATTCCACCTGAAAGCAGGACTTTCTTTAAATTTTCTCACTCAGCTTGCAAAATCTAAAGTTACACAACTGACTAGAGAAGAGCACATGATGTAAAATGAAGAGAATAATTATATCTAAATCTTAAAACTGGGAACATTGACATAGAATCGCTTATTTTTTTCTTCCTTTCTCTGCCAAGAATCCTAAACATAGCAAGTGCTCTCTAATGCAATCTGAACCCACTTCAGTGTCCTAATATTTTGACTAAATGGGTTTTATAAAGAATCCCAGTTGCAATTGTACCTCTGTTGTACAATTACAACAATAAAATATTCCAATTGAAAATCAAATGGCAGTTTTAATTTCAGAATCCAGGATTTCTCAAAAGAAGAAATTCATTACTTTAAAGAGCTGTAGGAAAACATAGCTTTTCTAAATAAGTAAAATAAGCTATACATTTTCTCAACCAGGTTTTAAAATAAGAATTCTAACATAATAGCTCATTTTTGAAATTCAAAATGTTCGGGGGCAAATAATTTTTAATCCTCTCTACACATCTTGAAACAAATCAGACTGAGTCCACTAAAACAAAAATGAAATATTTGAGTACGTGAAAAACATTTTTCTTTAATTATTCTCCATTTTTCTTGAGGAAACTGTTGGGTAACTGCAACAAAATTGAGGAATATTTTGGACCTTTTGAAATTCCATCTTTGAGAATCTGCATTGTTCACAGCAATTCTTTCTCCTTGCTTAAAAATCACATTGTAACAGAGGAAGTGAGCTCTTTATAATAGGACCTCGAACTTGAAAGAAAATGTTAACTGTGTTTCAGTTTGTAAGTGTAATGAAAAGTAGCAGCAGGTCATGGGTTGGCTAACACCAACAAGTGCCTGACCCATTTTTTGTGTGTGGTTTTTGCTTTTTAGTGTGGTTTGTTTGTTTGGTTTCCTTTAGTTTCATTCCCCTTTACTTTGTTTTCACAAGTTTGCCCTCATAACTCTCAATGTGACAAAGCCCATTGTCATTCCCCTACCAGACCACACTTGATGAGGTGCCTAATTAAGAAAGCAGCTGCCCTAAGAGCTCTGTAATATCAAGGAGAGAGAATGAGACACCTGCAGAGGCCGAGTCAGGTGTCTCTGCTCCAGAGCTCCTAATGCAGGTGTCTCAGGACAGCAGAGTTACACGCTCTGAAACCAGCCCATGACCCAAATAGGGAGCTCTGCTTCAGCCCAAAACATCTCCATTCCAGGAGGGCAGGAAAGAGAGCACAGGTAAGGGCACAGCTGCTGCCCAGGATCAGATTACAAAGCTCTCCATGGGCATTACACACATTCCCAGGATCCGTGGGTTTCCAGTCCTGGCAGCTGTCTCTGGGCATGTCTCCCACCCTGTTGCTCCAGTCTCTTCTACAGTAACAAAAAACATCAGCTCTTGTGGTGCTTATCTCTACCTGGGTACACGCAGTGAAAACATTCTCCTTCACTGAAACAATAAAAAAACATGGGAAACAATAAGAGGCATTTTGTCCACTTCTCTGGATGGTCAATTAAGCCCTAAACTAAAGAGTCCTGGCCCTGTTCCCTGCTCAGAGTACTTGGCTGTAGTTTTGTTTTAAACTGCAAAGACACTATTTTAAAAAGCACTCTAGGAAGGATGGCTGGCTACATTCCTTCCAAAAAGTATTTACACCCAAGGCAATGGCTTTTTAAGGTGTTGCTTCTGATTATAACAATACAATGAAACAGCTATAATACCTGAAAGCTTTAGACTTCTGCCTTGTAACCATGCAGATGAATAGCTTCAACCTTTGCAAGAAATTGCAGTATGAATGTCTGTTTTATTCCACAGTTGTGTCTGAGCAGACTATTAATAGAATACTGATAAATGCTACAATAGCTATTCTTTTTCCTCCCCTTTTGCTTTTATGCTGTCATCAATACCTATCCTTCCCCTGGCGCTGTCAGCTGATGTCTGTCTCATAACTCTTGGGGTAACAGCATTAGGTGAAAAAGAAATTAAGTTCAAATAAAACTGCCAGATAGAATCAACATTATGAGATTATGGACTGAATTGTTTTCTGAAGAGGCACATATATGCACTGTTATACCACTAATGACCTACAAAGAACTTACATATTAAAATTTAATTACTATAATATTATTTAAGAGAAGGGGAAAGATACTAAAGCTGAATTTGTTTTTTTTTTATAGAAGCTCTGCAATTTTTAATGGCAAGCAGTAACTACATCTTCTCTATACATTTCCTGGGGACTGTGTAGGTAGCACCACACACCACACCATGTTCACATAAAACAAAAAGGTGCTGTGAATTCTTGGTAAAACGTGCACATGGCTGGGAGGACATTTACCCAGGCCTTTGCCAATCTGTGCCATTCTTGGGCACATGGCTGCATTTGTACAATTCTCTTGTTGGTATTCACTCCTGGGTAATCAATCTAAAAAGACAGAGAGCTGCCACTGTTGGTTCTGTGAGTAAAAAGAAGTCAGTGAGATTATGGAGAACACACAATATAAATACTACACAATAATTATGAAGAAACCAAAAAAAATTGATTTCTTGCAACTACTTGCAAGCTATGCAGCTAAAAATAAATTAATATTTTATTACCAACAGCCTCAAATTATCAGTATAGCATGCAAATGAATGAAGTTGTTTACCATATAACAGCAGTGTTATCCATGCAGTAGTCATTGTGAAACAGATAACAAAAGATAAAAAGAGGTCTAAGTACATCTGGGAAGGCAGGTAAAATGGACAGAGGGTACCTGAAATAGGAGCTGACAGGAAAGAGGGATTGGCAAGGTGCGGAAAAAACAAAAAGAAGTTGAAACCTTTTTCAAGAGATGCTTATTAGAGGATTTTTTAATATATCTTATTGTTTATAAAATGTAACTGTTTCTCTTCAGCTGGGTTTTTTGTGTATTTATTTGCAGTTTTAGAGACTGTCAGTTTTGGAGATTACATCTTATGCATATTAGTCTCCCAATATATTGAAACTTTTTTTGGCCTTTCACAAATAATAAGTGGTATTTTTATGTAAATTAGTCTTCAATCTTTGTTGTGATATCAAATATCTTAAATATTGGGCATGCTTCCCATAGCAGAACTATTCCAAAGAATGAAAAAAATCCTAAGAATGAAAAAACATTGTAACTTTAATTATTTCCCCAAAACTGTATTTTAAAAGCTTGAAAAGTTGCAGTTTTCTCTCACAGAAGCCAGAGACACAGCATCTTATAGCCAGTCCCATCAATATCTGCTCTAAGAAAAGTTGAAATGTTCAGTTCTGCAAAGTCAGGCTGACAGGTTTCACAAGACACAATGGACCAGTGACACTCTGAGGTGAGGGTTGGGACCAGGTTACTGCTCATCCTCAGCCCTCCCAGTCTGTGTTTATGACAACAGGCATTTACCTGCTACAGCAAACCCTCACCTGGCATCTTCTTCACCTCTCCTTTCAGAAACCCCAAACATCTGAGATGTCTAACGAGGGGAATGGATCAGAACAGATTTAGAAGTGTTTGCACAAGGAAGGTTAAGAGCCTCAAATCTCCCCACACAGCTCTGCACTAAGCAGTAAAGAGCTGAATTAAATGCAAAATTAAAGCAGATCTGAACTTTGAGATGCATCCCCTGCACTTGCTCTGCCTTTCCTAGCAACAGAGGTTCTGCTCAAAAACAGAACAATACTTGCTGGCGTAAACTAACTTTACATAAGCAGTTATGACCTAAACAAAGTTTGAACAGCACATAGCCTCTGGGTATACTCTTTTGAGTACATTTTGAGTTTAAATTTAGATTTTTTATTGCCCTTGGAATGCTGAAATAAACTTTCAGTCCCATTGGTGCAACTCCAGGAAGAGACTTTATTAAATTTCTCTGTTCATGAAGGTGTGTGCCTTCCTTCTATTCATTACCAGGCATGCAAGTCACATAAAGCTGAGCTGGTTTTATTCTTATCCAATATGTACCTTATTATGCTTAACAGAATTCTGCAAGGGCAGTTCCCATTAGCAAGTGGTATCAGGTAAGAGCTGAGCAGCCCATCAAGGCTCTCTGGAGTTAAACTCAGATCTGACACACCCAGGGCCTACCAGGGAATGGTCACTCAGCTTGGTCTTTACTCCTCTAGCCTGGGATAGAGAGATTCCATTTCTCTGTTTCCATTTAGAATTAACTCAAATCAAATCAAACCAATCAGCTTACTAAGATGACATTGTGGAAACACAACAGAAAAATTAAACATCTGAGGTTTTAAAAGGCAAACCTAGAATTTGTTTATTTGTAAGGAAAGAAGGCTTGAATACCCCAATATTAGTAACATGCACTAGCCTTACATGCCTAACATTCAACCAGCAAAAGAGAAAAGTGGACCCAAGCAGAAGTAACAACTGATATAGGAGCAACCTGACACATCATAAATTAAAAATCATTGTTTTGTCTGAGATTTCATCATCACTTCCCAAATCAAATCTGTCCTGGATTTAAAATAATTTAGCTAACTGGGAAACAGCAACCCTTCTCTTACAGGAAAAGGAAAGATTCACCCATTTCCCTACCTGCTGTGCAACTGGAGGCAGCATTCCTTGTTTCCAACACAGCCTAATGCTGCAGGGCCCAGGGCAGAACATTTAAGGGAACAGTTGCAATATGCAGTGAAGCAGAGATTGCTGCACACCAGACCAGATGCAAACCACCATTTGCCTCAATAAATAAACAAACGAATTAATAAAGTTGCTATGTAAGTTGGAAGTTAGGCAGATTCCTATAACCTGAAAATAGTCTCTAGGGCAAGATGATGATAACAATGCTTATGACAAATAAACTAAATGTGGTGTGTCTTTTCATATAACTTATCATTATTTTATTGATGTACTCCCATCAAATCTCATTCAGTTCTGCTTTTCTTTCACCAAAGGTCATAAGTATTCAAGCGCTGGGATCATGCCACAAGTTGTAGGTCCACACTGGCAGCAGAAAAAATTTCATTTGTAGGAAATTTGACAGAGGTTATACAAATCTTTTTCTGGTAATAGCAGCTGTACCTGGTATGAAATGCAGTGTTAAATGAGAGTAGAGCATGGAACATTTTATAATTATAATTCTCCATTGAATTGTTTACTTTTCAAGGTGGCATTGAAGGAAATATTATGGTGTTAATCATGTTCATTACAACAGAAGAGAATTTGTGATCTAACCTCTAAAAGTAAGTTTAAAGAAGAATCTGTCATTTTGATGGCTCATTTTTGAGATTTATATTTTGTGGTGGTTTGTGGTGGTTTTAGTTATTTAAAGACAGAGAGAAAGTTTGATGAGAAAGCTGAGAGATTGTTTGTGTAGTTTTAAACATTGTCTGAGCAATATAATCAAATTGTATTGTCAGTGCTTCTCTGGTCCCCTTTACCCAGAGGAAAGTTTGTGGGTATTTTTTCTTTCTGTGTACAATGTAAACAAAAACTGCTTAACCTTCCCTTCCTGTTCAGCTCCTAACCTATTCACTTAGACTGGCCTAGATGGGCTTTCTTTTGCTGGTTTGGGGGAGCTTCTTCCATCTTTTGGCTTTATTTCTCACCTTCTCAAAGTATTTTGAAATTTAATTTTACATCTTTTACAGAGCTTTTGATTTTTTTAACCTCTACTGCTGCCTTTTATTTATGCTTTTATAGATATCAATAACATTATGAATTATATTATACAATACAGAAATAAAGCTCACTCAAATTGAAACTTCCTGCCATTTTCTTCCAGTTTCTGAGACTCCCTCCGAATTTATTTTAAAATCTCCTTTAATCCTCCTGCTGAACTGATGTTTCCTTTCAGAAAAGGAGGACACTGTTCCAGACACAAGAAATGACATAGCATGAAGGAAATAAGGAAAAATGTCCTGAGTCATGAAAGCAGAGAAGAAATAAAATGAAACAGACTTGAGAGAGGATTAAAATCCACAAACTGGAAGGGACAGAAAAGTAGGATGGAGCTCTAATTGAAAGGAATAGAGGACTGACTCTACATAAGGACTAGGTGGATCAAGGAGGGAGAACTTGACCAAGTTCTTGACACCTCTCACCTTTTAGTTCCCTTCATTATCCTCCCTCTGCCCCAGGGAGGGCTGGGAGCCCTCCTGGCAAACCTTTCCTGGCCACAGTCAATGCTGAAGCTCCCAAGGAAAGCATTCAGGACAGGAGCTGCTCTCAGAGGGTCACTCAAACCCTGCCAGGGTGTAGGGATGCACCTGCCCCTCCTTCCAAGGGTGGGATGAATACCTGGGCTCCAAGGAACACAAGTCAGTTCTTGTTCCCACAGCAGCAACAGAAGGGAAAAGCTGTATCTAAGGTCTGCAAGTCAATGCATTTTGTGAATAAATGGTTGCCTTTCCTGCTGCTCTGGATGTCTGATAAGAGCTAAGAGCTCACTGCTAAGACCTGCCCACCCAGCAGAGTCTGTCAGCAAGGAGAGCTGAAACAGCCCCTGAACCCACAGCACTGCCTGGGGCACTGACAGCACCCTGCCCCTGCCAGCTGCAGCTGGGAGCCTCCTTTGGGCCCTTACAGAGCCAGCCTGGCCTTTCCTCAGGCCCTAAAGCTCCTTTCTACTCCTGACCACTGTTTTGGAGAGTCCATGTTTACAGCAACTAAAGCACTCTGCACTCATCAAAAGGAGGGTCACAGTTAAACCAGAGACCCCAGCCACAGATGCACTGCTGGATCTGCCAGCAGTGACCACTCTGTAGTGTGAGCCATCAGCAACTCAAACAAGAGCTGTGCCAACTCAAAAAGCTGAAAAGGGCATCATTTTCTTCAATTATTCCCATGGAATACACAACTGGAGTTTAAAAAACTATGATCTTTAAACATTCATCCTTCTGAATAGCAAGTTAAAAAAGTAAATCCCTCTGAGCATCACAGCTATACTTAAAAGATGAATCCCACAATAAAAAAGATTTCATATGGATAACTGATACATTTTCTACTAGGTGGAGAGAAAAAAAATTACCCCAAGCTATGACAAGTTTGCTGTGTAGGTGATATATGGTAGTAATTGACATCCTAACAATAGGCGACTATAAAGATACCTTGAATTATTTTCTTTTCTATTTCTTCCCTATCTGCTTTTCCTCCTCCATTTCTTCAGTAAGGCAGATCTACCAGCAAGACAATTTAATCTTCCAGGGATAAAGAAAGGCTTCCTTGTCTAAGAAAAATAAAAACTTCTACTGGTCAAGGACAGAAAGCCCAAGAGAAGGAATTATCTCCTGACAGTGAGCTATGTTTTTTTATCTCTAGAAACGGAAGCAGCAGTGTTCTGGAAGAAATAACATTGATTTAGCTGGAATGTAAGGAAGACATCTTCTCCTTGATGTATGTAGCCTTCTGGACAAGGGTAGGACAATAGCTTGTATTCCCTGAACAAAATACCTCCTACTGTGTTTTCTCTATCATTTAGTGAGAAGAATTTTATTCCCTTGTAACTTTTAACTCTGAAACATGAGAAACTTCATGCTCAGTCATGAGCCTGGATAGATACTTATTTAATGAGCTACCAATTGGATAATTCTCCTGGGCTCTTTTGCCATGCATTGCTGGGAGAGGGAAGAGCCATTGTCCCATCCAGTATGGATAATAAAGCAAACCACAACAGCCAAAGACACTGGTACAATTTACCTCCTTGGCAAAACAGACACAGAAACCAAACCTCAGCTATTGTACAACTTTACAATGTAGAGAAAATCTTTCCATGAGTTTTGCTATTGCACTTCCCAACATAGCAGCATGCCAGCCAGGTTCAACAGTATTTACTGAAGCAACTTATTAGCCAAAGAAACAAACTCACTCACTTGGGCTTATATGTAAACACAGAACAATCCTCCACATCTGTCCTCGTGAACATACTTTTGCCATCCACCCTAAAAACAGCTGACTGTTGCTTGTGATTCCTGCTAAAGGAATGTTCCACTTTTCAAAAGGCCACTTTTATCTGCTGGCTTAAATATAAAACAACTCTTGTACTTCCATTATCTAGCTGAAGGCATACAGAGCTGGCAAGTTTATGTTTAAGTGCTTTAACTTAAAAATCAGGAAGCACCTTGTTGCTTTCAACTCCATGGACACATGTTTTGCAAAACGGTAGGGTCCTCAACAGAGTAACTAGAGATATCAGTATCCATCTCCATCCTTTCCTGAGGAGCCAGTCAGAGATGTGGGGAGCCAATACTTCAGCCAGAATGAACATATTACTGGTTTCCAGCAGAGACCCTAATACTGAATATCAACAGGGTTCTTCCAAACAAGAAAAAAAATTAAGTTAGAAAAGGAAAAGCACAGCACGAACAACCTACAAAGGTAGTGGGGAAAACTGGAAAGGGCTACTAAAGGCAAGAATTATTTTAAATTAATCTCAGAGATGACAGGAAGTCAATACACAGAGGCAGGCACAAACTTAGTTAGCACAGCCAAGAGGCTCTCCTCCTGAATGGCAAGGCTGAAGTATTGGGCCTTTTGAGAAGAAAGATTACCAAAGCAGTTAAAACTGAAAAGCTGCACAACTCATGGAGGAAACTCAGCAAATGAGCAACTGCAACAGAAGGAATATACAAAAAATATACCAAGATATAAAGGACTGTTGCGTTGTGGACATAAACTGCTGTGGCAAAGGGTTTAAAACTCTGCTACACCTGGTCAGGTGTGGCCAGGGCTTACCTTGCCTGCCCAGAAGTGCTCAGTGCTTCCTCCCAGGTAACATCCCTTTGCTCCAAACTTGCAGAAACGTTTCTGTGCTGCTCAGCTGTGGAAAGGAGCCTCTCCCCATCCTCCTCTGCCCCTGAGAACAGACACAGGGTGAGTGCAGCCTGGCCACAGGGTAACAGGGGGGAAACTGCCACAAACTGCAGAGCTAAAGGGCTGAGCAAAAGCCTCTGAGTCAGGCAGGAGCTCACTCAGCTGCTCAGAGAACAGCAGCCTTTGTGCAGCAGCATTCATTAGACACCAGTGAGACAGAGACACGGTGTGATGTGATATGCTGTCACCATTAAGGTAGGATGTGACAGATACATTTGGAAAATATAAAATATATTCACACAGCTTCAAATTGAGAGAATACACAAGCAGCCAACCTGAATGAACAGCCCTGCCTTCTTTGGAATGTGCTGACATTGATAGCACTGATCAGACCAGCTCCTAATTATATCAATTTATAAGCCATACCCCAGTGTTGTATTTGCAACATCTTCAGTTTTGCTGAAAGCACAATACAGTAAGGGAACATTAAAAACATTAAACTAAAATTACCATTCTGCAGTTGATTTCTGATTATACAGGACTCATCTTCCCAGCTGCTGAAGCATAACCAAAGGGATTTGGCTGCATTTCCATGTTCTGGGCATAAAGCAGCCATGATCAAACCTGTGGGCACTGACTGGCTGGCCTAAAGAGCTGCAGCTTCAGTTTGCCTGGTGTCAGGAGCCAACATCACCTCACACTATGACCATCTCAGCCACAAACACACAAAACAGTCAGAAACAAAAATTCCGTTTGTCCTTGATATTGTGTTCTCCAATACACTCGTTTTGTCTTAAAGCAACTCCAGAAAAGTACAGCTATTTCCTTTCCCACACAGGACAAGTATTCAAATCTTCAGTGCCATCTGAAGAACTGCTAGTAAACGGAGAAGAGACAGTTTCTTCCTAAAACCATTGATAGTTTCAAGAGAACTACTACTATTTAAACAAATACTTTACTTGATATATTCAGTTCCAATGCTTTTTAATGGATTTTTTTTTGTCTTCAAAATATATAAATATTTTAAAGAGGAAAATTTGTCATGGAACTAAAACAGGTTATGCACCTAAACCCCTACACTGATAGAAATTTACATGACAATCACCAGTTAACACAGGACCACTCTGTGACATTCCAGTTATTTAAAAAAAAACCCAAACAAACAAACAAACAAACAAACCAACCTGCCCTAGGCATCTCTGGACAACATTTTTTGGGACAACAGCATCATTCCAGCATGTGTTTACTACTGAAACCATTGACTATCTCAACAGTTATCCAGAATTCTTACATGATCTTGAAAACATGGCGAAAAGAATTCAGTTGTGTTATATAAGGCTCCATGAAAAAATTAAAATGAAGTGTGAGAAGAAGAAATATTAATGTATTTCTTCAAAAGTTCTGGTGATCCAAATAATCCCTGTCTCATGCAAGTGTATCTACTGCTCACAAGAATTCAGGAGATGGGACTGGAATGTATTTCTGGGACAGCAGCTTCCTGAGTTCTGCCATAATTTCCCACAGTCAGAATGAGTTGCAAGAATCTGCACTGCAACACAGCTATGCAAATTTATGTCAGCAGAAAAAACTCATTTAATGACCCGCTGGAATTAAAACCATATCTTCAAAACTGAGCCCTGGCATTTCTACTTTTAAAAAAAAGATCCTCCTCTTCCTGCTAAAAGGGAAAGCTGATTTTACTCTCAATATATTTGTTTCAAAGCCCTTTCTTGTCAATAAAGTCCTTCCATTATGTATATTAGGAAAATAAATATGACTTTCACAGGTCAAAATGCTGTGTTAAACCCATGCTTCAAGACAGTGATGTCTTAGTTCCATAGAGGGGAAAAAAAAATTAATTCCAAGTTCGGTCGGAGCTGTGCAATTGTTCATGTACACGATAGGCTAAATGCAAAGCTGGTAGGTTTACATTTATTAATGGTGGTTAATTCCCAGCAGAGCTCTCAATTAGCTTAATCAAGCCACAATAGGGGCCTGGGAATATTGCAGGAAACTCAGTGAAGGTCTCTGCTCAGTGCAGTACTGCGAGAGGCTGCCCGCAGGACAAAGAGCGCAGCTCCAGCAATTGGAGTCTCTGCTGTGGATGTAACAACTGCTGAGCCTCGTCTCACTCTTCTGGACAGAGCTGGTCCTGCCATTTCAAAGGAGGTGTTTCAAAACTAGAGGCTGAATCCTCTGGGTTGTGTGAACAATTGAGCCTTTGGAAAGGCTCTTCGAAGACTAAAATAGTGAGATTAATCACTCGGAAGACAGCAAAGGAACAATAAAACCAGATTAAAAAGAGAGACATCAGAAGCTTCTTTTTCCCTCCACCTCAACTAACAGAATTGTAGGGAAATTCAGCTCTATTGTCAGCCAGGAAACACAAAACTAAGTAAAGAAATGATAAAAACATTCACAGGGGAATTATGAATCCATGCCAATGAAAAATTTTAAAATATAATTCAATGCATGCTGAAAAATTTGGGGAGAATCAAAATAGGAAGGATAACTGACCCATGAAATCTCAAGTCCTATGGACCAGATTTTAACAATTACAAAATCTGGAACAGTACCACATGCATGGCAAAGAACAAAATACTTCTCCAATCTTTCAATGGAAATGTATTTATCAGGTCAATATACCAGGCAGTGTGACCAACATCCTGAAGAGTTATACAAAAAATTTTGATGGAAGAATTGTAGAGTGAGCAACATTACATGTTCATAACTCTTTTTTTTAAGCTTCAGCATTTTTATTTCTTAACAAAAAGAAATATTGACCTGCTTTGGTGACAGCAACACCAAAACCAGTGGCCATGCAATTAATGGCATAGGGATTGTATCAACAGAAAAGGTTCAGGACAATGTTAATTTCCACTAAAATATTTGTTTTTGAGGGAGTTGTTACTACTGGAAAAATTGGAAAACACTGTCAGTATAGAAGCAGCTCAAGGAGGATGGCCCTGACTTGGATGACCCTGAAGCCCAAAACATTGAAAGCACATTAAAATGTATTAGCATGAAGCCCAACAATGCAGTGAGAATTTCCACTACAAGCTGGATGACTATTAACTGCAAACAAAGCAGGAGTCCTCCCATGAACCTTTAGTCCTTGAGTGAGTGTTGTGTAGACAAAAAAAAAAAAACCCTGGAAATACAAATGCAGCTGAAGCCCTGATACTTCTTTGAACATACTGTTTGCAACATGAATTACTAATGTGAATGACAATTATTCACATCTTTTTTCTTCATTTTGATCAAACTCTTCCAACATCTCTTTCTTGGGTCTTCCTTTTTCTGATAGCTTAACAGAATTTCAGTCAATTAGAAGGTCACCAACACCAAGAGTGCCACAAGCAGCATGCTGCCTGAGGACTCATGACTAGGTCTGAGTCCTTCTTTGTTAATGATGTAGCACAAGAGGCAGGACACCCTTGGGTATATTCTTCAAATCTACATGCTGATGCAATGTTAGACCCATTCTCCAATAGCTCCACAATTCCCTCCCCAAGAAAAATTTTACAAACTGGATTTTTTAGAATCCCAGGCTCATCCTGAGTTCAGAACAACTGTGTCACTTTAGGAACCCCATACTGTAAGAACCTAAGTTCTGCTGGTGAAATGGGACATGGTAAAATGGGACACCACATTTCCCCAGCTATATAAAGCTGCAGAAAGGCAATGGCATCTTCCTCTCTTGTCCAACAACAGGCTCAAAGTTGTCATGGGGGAGAGCAAGAATGCTCTGGATCCAGATGTGCACAGCTGCTCACACTGGGATCAACACTGCTTTTGACTCTGGTGCACCTGAGCAGAGGAAGCCCAGTGCCCTGTACCCTAGGAATACAGCAGGAAGGAAGGAAGGAGGTACTGGAGAAGCACCCACTGCAGGCACCACTGCCTCCAGCCCACACTGGATTTTCAGCCAGTGCCCCAAGGCACAGGGACTGATTGCTGCCAGCCGTGCCCGACCCCTCTCGTCTCATGCAAGGCACACAGCTTGTTTCACTCCACCAAAAAACACAAGGCCTCTTTTCTTTTTGGGTAACCATCATCAGAGGCCTTTTAGCAACTCTTAGCTAGCAGAACACACACCACACTTCACCCACTGACCCTGTCTGAGGGTGAAACTAAAACAGTTCCACAAGTGTGTGTGTCCCACCCAGGATTTCTGCACTACAGGGCTTCCTCAGAACCTGAGCCTCCCTGCTCTCCCTCTGCACATCCCACTGGAGATGCCTCCAGCAAAGCCCTGATCTCTCCGCTCCCGGGACACCTTTCCTTTTCAGCGGAAAGGACACTCTCGGAGGTCACCCTCAGAAGCACAGACACAGATGGAGTACACAAGCTGCTTCCAACTCCCTCACGCTCAGCCCTCACAGTCCCCTCACAGTCCCTCCCTGGCTCCAACCCCCGTGCCCAGCCCGCTCCGCTCCCGTACCTGTTGCAGCCCTCGCACGGCTCCAGCCGGGGCTCTCCAGCACTCTCCGGTCTCCGTGCCCGGCTCGCAGGAAGGACGCGGGCAGGGTTCTCGCTGCCGGGGGCGGCAGTGCCGCTCCAGAGCCGGGCGAGCCGCCCCGCCGGCCCCGGGCAGGGCTCGGCTCCCCCGCTCCAGCGGCGCTGCCCCGGAGCCGCGCAGCCGCCGGCGGGGCTGCGGGAGCGCCCGCCCGGCCACGCACGGAGCGAGCCCTGTCTCTGCCGGCTCCTCGGGAACGAACTTATTGGGCTTGCAGGCGTACCTGGGGGGCAGACGAGGGGAAATTATGTCGAGTGTGCATTAACTATTCCCCGAGTTAACTGCGTTTGACTTGTTCTTCTGTTGGACCAAACTCCCCATCTCCTGCTGGAGTCATTAATCTGTACATTCTCATCGTTTGCGCAGAAGAGAGTTGGTTTGTTTCTCCCTGTGCACCCCTTTCGCCCCCACACGCCGTCCCTAAAAACCCAACAATTAAAAATGCGGATTCTCCCTTTAATTCCCCTACATTGTGTAATTATATTCACATTAGAAATCAATCAACATTGGTCATTACCATTAGCGATATGCTCATAAAGCAAACACTAGACATGCTAATGAACTGAATGAAACATAATTTCTTGTTGTGTAAACTCATGCTCAACGCTAATCAGCAATAAATTCAATCAGACATTACATACATCAACTGAAAACACATTAAAGCAGGGTACAGAGCAGCGGCTGCTCATTTCTGGGGGCAGCGCGGCCCCGAGCCCGGAGCAGCCCAGCAGTGCCGCAGGGGCCGGGACCGAGCCCGCCGGAGCCCCGAGGGGGCCTGACCGCCCTGCGAGGGACCCCTCGGTGCTGGGGCGTTCGCGACTCCCGCCCGCTGCTCCCCGCCCGTGGCCGGGCTGCCGGACAAGCCAGGCCCTTTTCTGTCTCCGGCTCGGCGCAGCCCACACAGCGGAGCCCGCAGCCAGACCCCCAGCTTGGCCGGCTCCGCCGCCTAAAATGGCACCTACGTCCAGTTCCTTCGGCCTGGTCACCCCTCGGAGCCCGTTCTCCTCCCGCACCGGCTCGCAGGGCCCGGGGGGCCCGGGCAGGAAAGCGGCCTTGCCTCGGCCGCCCAGGTGCGGGCGGTTTCCAGGATGAGAACGGGCTCCGAGCAGGGGCAACCAGGTGCTCATTTCACATTTCCCTGCCAAACACAGAGCCAAAGTACCGGGTACACGGAGAGGTGGCGATGGCTGCGAGCCCATGGGTGCGACCGGCTGGCCTGGGGAAGCCCAGCGCGCCGTTTGCCCCGGAGCCTCGGCAAGGCCGGCTTCCCTCGGCCGCCCCCCGCGCCCCCCAGGCTGATCGGGAGCACCTTGGCGGCCTTCCTCTCCCTGTCCGCCGGGGGCGCAGGGACGGCAGGAAGGGACTGCTTTAAAACAAAACGCGTCTGCTGAAGTAAATCACCGGCAGCAGCCCGGCCGCGCTTCCGAGCACCGCGGCCGGGGCAGCTCCGGGCCGAGCCGGGGCGGGGAGGCAGCGGAGCCCGCCCGCCCCTCCAGGGAGCCGGGGCGGGTCCCGGGCCAGGGCCCCCGCCCAGGACACGGGCAAGGGCTCCCCGGGCCGGCGAGGCGGCCGAGCACCGCGGGGTTTCGGGGCGGCGGCAGCGGCTTTACCTCCTCAGCCAGGGACGCCGCTACTCCCGCCCCAGCCCGGGGCCTCCGGGCGGCCTGAGGTGCGGGGCTCGCTGAGGGGAGCATCGCTGAGCGGGGGGCTCGCTGCGCGGGCGCGGAGCAGACGAGGCTGTTTCAAGCAGCCACGGCGGCGTTTTATAACAGCCGCAGAGCAGCGATTTGCTGCGATCGGAGTAATGTAATATCCAGCTGCACAATATTAATGAGACGCTCAGAACCAGGGGAAAACTTTCAGCGGAAGGTGGCGGGTTTATTTGTTTCGAGTTAAGGGAGAGGAGGGAAAAGGAAAAAAACAAAAGACAAGCATCAGCATCATCAGCCCCCGCACCTGCGGCGATCGCTGGGATCCCCCGCGGCGGGCCCAGCCAGGAGCTGCTGCCTGGCTCCGGCGCGATGAGGCGGGGAGGTCACAGGGCCGCCTTTCTTTCTCTTGCAACCGAGTAATTTTTGTTCCTTCCTCCCGCCTTTTTGGTTTTCCCCCACTGCCCGCTCCCCGCGGTCACGGGAGGCAAGGGCGGCTCCTCTCGCCCTGACCTGTTCGGGAGAGGAGGGCGCGAAGGGGGCCCGGGGCTGGCAGCCGGGCGGGAGGGAGGCGGCGCGGTGTGGAGGCTTCAGGAGAGAGTGATAAAGAGTCTCGCGTTGAGAGAGGGGAGCTTGCAGCCGGAGAATGCGACGTGTTGGTTGTCTTGAGCAGTTTGTCACTCCAGGTGGACGCAGTCCGGCTGCTTTCCGTCACGATTCCTTCTCCTGGTCTCAGCTGTCCCCTCGCACGGCTCCTGGCCAGCTCCCGGCGAGCTGCTGGCGGGGCTGGGGAGGGCCGGCCCGCGCCTCCCCTGCTCCTGCGGGGCGCGAAGCACGGCCCGGGCCAGGCGGTACCCGGGGCCCTGAAGGCGTTTAGGCCCGTGCGCCGCAGGGTGACCGGGGAGCAGGAGCTGGCAGCAGGCTGGTGAATTCCACTTGAAGTCCGAGGGCCGCGGCCATTCCCGGCTCCGGCCGACCCCATCCCCACCGCCGCCCCTCGCGGAGCGCGTCCCCGCCCGCCCCGCCGGTCTGTTTCCAGGGCAGAACCTGTGAATAAAGCGAGAAGCGTTGCTTATTGTGTTTGTATTAATCCCCCAGTCTTGGAGCTAATTAAATTCCTTCCCGGGAGCCGGGGGTTGGCGCGGCTGCGCTGGCGCCGCAGCCGGGGCAGCCCCGCTCCAGCCGCCGCCGCGCCACGCACACAGCCCGGGGTCTTTTCACCGATTTATTTCACATTAAGTTTAGATACAATCGAAATCCTCGGTACGCACCTTTTAATAAAAGTAGTCATCTCTTTGAGTACTGCAAAATTATAGCATTTATGTCTTCAAAAGACGGTAAACAAATAATACCAGCGAATCAATAGTACCAGCCTCGAGTGCACATGGTCAGGTGGTTTTAGGCAGCCGTATAAAAGGCGATCTGGTTTAGAGAATATAATACAGATAATTGCTATAAATAAGTGGGTATCAGAGACGGCGTGAAACTCCCTCGTATGGACGGGTCCGCTCGGGCTGCGGCACCGCCCGCAGGGCTCGGGGAGCTGGGTTAGTTAGCTGACCCTAACCCTAACCCGCGCCCCCCGAGCCGACCCCGCCGAGCCTCCTCCCCCGGCCTACCTGCAGTGAGAAACCTTATTTCTGGTTAAGAAAAATAAAAGTCCCATTTAAACTTTATTGAATTAAAGCAAAAATTAATTTTCAATATTCACACATATATTACAGAGTAATAGTAAAAGTTCAATATACTTCCTGGCGTTTAGTTGGGCCACGTTGTACAAGAGCAAAACAAGCATCAAAACATTTAGCAGCCTTAAATTTCACAATCACTCAGAATTACATAGAAATATTGAAATACTCTAGTCAGCCTTGGCTGTGGATAGTTCTTCATGTAGAAATTTTTCCTTTTGCCAGCCAGTACACAGCAAGAATTGCATTTCCCCTTCCATCATGGCATCCATGTATTCAAAAAATACTTTGCTTTTTTCTTTTTTTAAAAGTTAAACTCAGAGAAAGAGTCAAGATTAACATGTTTTAAAAACAAAACTACAAAATATGCTGTAAAGAACAATGAAAATATCTAAAGTCTACTTGTGTGAGGCAGAAGCCATGGGGGAACAATGGCAAATTACACCAATGACACAGAGATGGGAACTAATTTTGTGGGAGGAGAGAGAAGAATATAAATGGGGGTTTGATCAATTATAGTGTCTCCTGCCTGTTGGCTGCAACACAACAAAAATAAGTAGTAATTCTTCAAAGCAGATGTACACAAACCTAAGCAGGATTAAGCTTCTTTAATATTTGAATGTAAAAAGTCTGCTGTCCATGACTCTTCAAACCCAGCTTTGACTTGGGAACTTGTAAGAGATTTCTCCCTTTTCTTGGACGAGAAGTGATTTAAAGTGGGAACACTAGAAATCCAGAGAATGTTGAATACTTCCAGCCTCCCATCAAGTTTCCTCTCTCCAGTTTTAGATAAGCTCTGTCTCCTTTCTCCATCTGAATCAGTACTCCATTGCTAGCAGCTTCTCGGGTCACATCTTGGTCCCCTGCAAAGGCAGAAATCACTGGCCACCCGTTTAGCATCAAACTCACCTAAAGAGCAAGATAAAACAAAGCCCTCTGTCAATTAAAGTCAGACAATGACACCGCTGGGGCTCGCCTAACAGGCAAAATGCTTAGTTAAGGAAAGGCCTCTTCTGACAGCTGAAACTCCAGCCCCATAAAAAAGAAATACCAGTCTAAACCCAGCTAAGGTATGTACTCCAAAGGAAGAAGTCTTTCAGCACTGTTTTAGACTGACAACCACATCAAAACACCCGGTGCATATAAAGCAGGACATTGATCCTATTTTGGAGGATTTCAATAGGGTGCCTGTGTTTTCAGGCTATGAAAAGAGGTCTGCTTGTACTTATTGAAAGATGGCTTTATGCGAAACCTCAGAGGCAGCGAGGAGCAGAGCCACAGCCGCTGGAGTCAGGGCCTTTGAAGTGTATTCAAGGGGTAGTTTTCCTTTGTTAGGCAGCAAAGACAATATGCCACAACACAGTCAATAAGTTCTGCTAAGCTCGCGGTAATGATCCCGGGACTACACACCCCACATTAATAATGCACTACCTGCCCAAGCTAGAGCTGTTAAGCCACTTGCACCAGAACGGTGCTATATAGCTGTCCACACACCTTTGCAAAGTGCATCATTATACAGTCAGATTTCCTGCCCTGATTACACTACCTGGCTTCAGGCCGGTAATTTATTAACCCTACCTAGAGCAGCATATGCATCAAACCCCGTAGAAAATGCAGGTACATACAGGGTAGTTGCACAGACATGCACAGATTCATTATCGTTTCCATGTCATAGGCACCTCCCTGAACCCCAAATCCCTATGAAACCTTCTGCCATAGCAGAGTAGGTGAGAAGCCTGCCAGGGACGGCCGTTCCCAGGGGCTCTGAGCAGGGATGCTCCCGCCAGCGTTCCGCGGCACTGGGCACTCCGAGGGCCCGGACAAGCTGGGAGGCAGCGGCAGGCGGCCGATCACCTCCCATCCCGGGACGGCTCATGCGGAGAGGGGCGAGCGGAGGCCTGGTGGGGCTCCGTGGCCCCTTGGGCACCGTCCCCCGGGGCGGAGAATCGCCGCAGGTCTGCGCTCCCGCGGCTGCTCGGGGGCACGTCCCGCCCCGCCGCCCGCACGGCCCCGTCCCCGCCGACCCGTCCACTCCCGCCCGCGGAGCCCGGCGACGGCGCTCGGGGCTGACCTGGATGGTTTGCCTGTTGTACACTTTCACCACGTGAAAATTGAAACTGTAAATCCCTTTCCTGGGCGCGATGAAAGTGCTCCGCTCCGAGTCGAAGTTGCTGCCGATATTCACTAGTACCTGTAAGGGAAGGGCACCGTCAGCACCAACGCGGGGCCACCGCCGCCCAGCCCCGCTGCGCCCCGGCTCCCAGCGCCCCCCCTCCCGCGGCAGGGCCCCGCGGGGCGGCGCGTCCCGGCCCGGCCCCGGCAACTTCTCCCGCGGCGGCGCGCCCCGAGCCCCGGAGCGCCCGAGCCCCGCCGCGCCCGCCGCACCTGGTCGAAGTAGATGATCATGGTGCGGTTGCTCATCTCGGAGGGCTCGTGGTTGGTGCTACGGATGGCGGAGAAGGCGACCTTGGCGCTGCCGGAGCGCACGGAGATACCGAGGGCCGTGCCGGTGGGGTCGGAGGTGGGGTTGGAGTCGCACACCACGAGGCACTTGCCCTCCAGCACGATGGGCTCCGTCTCGTTCTGCCCGCACGCCACCCACGCCGCGCCCAGCAGCAGCCCCAGCCCCAGCCCCAGCCTCGAGCCCCGCATGGCGCCGCGCTCCCTTCGCTCCGCGCCGGGCGGCACCGTCCGGGCTCCGCTCCGCTCGCTGCCCTGCCCCGCCGCGCTCAGAGCGGGGCCGAGCGCGCCCCGCCGGGTGGGAAGCGGCCGCGAGGAGGCACCGGAGCGCCGGCACACATAGCGCGGAGCGCCGCGGCGCGGAGCGGAGCGGGGGCCGAGCGCTTCGGAGCGGAGCGGAGCCGCCCGCCGCGCCGAGCGGGGCTGAGGGAGGCGGCGGGAGGCGGCGGCGCTGCCGGGGCTGCCGGCGAGCACAAAGACGGCGCGGGGCGCGGCCCCGCCTCCCCACCGGCCCCGCGCTGGCGTCAGCGCCCCGCGCCCGCCTCCGCCGCGCCCGGCCCAACCGGCGCCCGCCGCGCGCCGCCGCCGCCAATGGCCGCGCAGTCCGCCTGCCGCCGCCCGCCGCCGCCGCTTTTGTGGGGCGGCGCGGGCCCGGGCGCGGGAGCAGGTGCCCGGCAGCCGCCCGCACCGCACCGCACCGCGCCGCGTAGGTAGGAGCGCCGGGGCGCGGAGGCGCCGCGCGGGGCTGAGGCAGGGCGGGGCTCCAGAACTCCCGCGGAGCGGCTCGGACCGGGGCCGTCGGGCGAAGCCGGGCTGAGGGCCCGTGGGGCGGAGCGGGGCCGCGGCTCTCCGCGGTGCGGCTGGGCGAGACGGGCTGGAAGGGAGCGGGCTGCTGCCCAGGCAAAGGGCCGCCGCCGCCTCCCAGCAGCCGGAGCATCACCGGCTGTGACCCCGCGCCCCTCCCGCCGGAGATCGCACCGAGGGACGGGATGCCGCGGGTCCCCCTCTCAGAAGTGTCAGGCTCCGCTGTCTTCTTCAGCCGCCTCGTTCGCATCCCGGGGAGGAACAAACCGCACGGCTTCCCGAGCAAGCAACTCCGGCACCGTCTGTGCCTTTCGTGGCCGGCAGAGCGCCCTGCTGACACGGACAGTCCCGCCGGGCCAGGACTCTGTGCCCTGCCCCGCCACGGGACCCGCCCGGAGCGCGGCTTCAGCGTCGGCGTTGTTTCCTAAGGTGCAAAGATTGCTTCGTCTCGGTGGCCGTCTGACCTGTGTTCGTTCTGGATGTGCTGTCAAGAAATCATCACCCGGGATTGTAAATGAAGAGATTAGAAACAAACGACTGGAACAGAGTTATTTTCTAACTGGCAGATCTGTTTACAAAGTTAAACTTCAGAGATAAAAACTTTTGTGGAGGTTTAGCATCTTCTCTGGGAAACTGAATGTCATCCAAAACTGGGCTCCAGTGCAAATCATTATAAATTTTGGTAAATGCTTTACTTTATTTTATTGTGCTGTTCCAATTGTGTGATTCGTAAGATTTTTTACTTGGGGTCTCTCTCTCTGAAAACTGCCATAAATAAAACTTTGTCCATATAGCTGCCCTGCAAAGTTAAATGAGTGTCCGTAAAGTTGTTCAGACAGTCTGTGAAGTCTCAGTGTGCCCGTGGGTTGGTACTGGCTGGCTCGGAGGGGACGGGATGTAGCGGGAGCCAATGGCATCAGGAGCCTCCCAGGGAGGGTCCAAACACCCCGCGCTTTAGATGTTCCGCAGCGAGGCAGGCTGGAAACCAATGTAGTGGCAAGATGATTCTAGGGGAAGAGCAGTGGTCAGAAGGAAGTTGGGGAGATAATAAAATAGAAACAAATATTCTCCTGAGAAGTAGAAAGTGAGTGGGTGGAGCCACAGCCTGTTAGAAGGTGTGTTACGTTTTACTTCAAGACAGGAGCTTAAGATTTACAATGTATTGTTGCTGCTGACAGTCTTAACAGTCTGAAATCAGAATCAGAAACTTTAAAATCAAATTTATATTTCTAAGGGGTACTAATAAGGCTAAACCAAATAAAAACTAGTGAAAATGAGCATTTTGCATTCTTGTCATTTTGGCAAAATGACTCGGGGAAATGGAAACAGAAGGAGCATGATGCTGCCTTTTTAATTTTTTTGAGCACTTGACTCAAAGAAACATACGTGTTCTTTCAACACACATGACTCATAAAAAATATTCATGTATTTCTCTTGTAAGACACTTCTTGTGCATGACAGAAATCAATTCTCTTGTGCTATAGAGCTCTTCAGGTGCAGCTTGTGGGTTTGAGGGCAGGAGAGTCTGCCAGAGCTGGAATTGTTTGGTGTGGTGACCCCGTGGCAGGAGGCTGGGTGGGCCTCCTACCCCCAGGCTCCTTGAGTACTCCAATGACTCTGTGGATGGAGTTAGCAGAAAGAGCCAGAACAGGGCACCTGGAAAAATGAAAAAATATGTCACTTTATCTCACACAGGAGGTGGGCAGGCAGACAAGGGGGTGCCAGGATTCCTGTGCCAGACACCCTCTTTGTCAGTGACATTCATTCCTGCACACCTGACTAGCACTGTAGCACCCAGCTTCTGCAGCTCTGCTGTAATAATGTAACACCTGCCATGCAAATTAGACCCGACTTCATTTTCATTAAATGTCACATGCAGCTGACTAGGCAGTTGTGTTGATTCTCTCTGTGGTGACAACAGTCTCTGACTCGTACTGAGCACAAAGAAGAGGGGCTCAGCAGGAGGGTGTGGGGACTGATACATAAACACAGGGCATAATTTGTGATGTGTAGGAAAGAGCTCCCCATCTAGAAGTGGAAATCTGAAATCCAGATGCTTACAGAGGGCCAGGAGTTACCCCATCTAATTACAAACTGCAGTGTTAGTCAATGTCATTGAGATCCAAGAGGGCAATGGTCATTGAGATACACTGGAAATGGTGTCAAGGTATTAACAAATGGTAATAGATGTTGTAGATGTTGGTCTGAAATGGATATATTTGTCAAGCAGAGATCTTTGGTCTTTGGTGTTTGCTTTTAAGAAAAAACTGTTGTGGATGTGGTAAAAATATGTGAACTGTCCATTGTGTGGTAACTCACCCTGACCTCAATATTGACAAATTGACTGCAGACTATGAGTTTATAGAACTCCCCTAGTGTTTCACCCCAGGTTAAAGAAACAAAAAAACCCCAAACAAAACAAAAACACCAAAAAAACCCCAAACAAACAATTTGGAAATAATCTGGACAGAAAAAAAAAAAATGGAATGATCCTACTTAAGTCCCTGAAGCATCACTTCAGGACTGGTTACTATCCTGCTCAGATCATGACAGGGTTGCTTATTTTGTACCAGAAAAAAAACTATGGAGACACTAAAATAACCATTTTTTCTTACCTCTGAAGAAGCAAGCTTAAAGCTCCTAGATACTGAACTTTTATATGTAGAAACCAAAATATAGTTTAGCCAATAAGCAGCAGCAGCACTACCTGGCCTCCATTACAGTGTCAGTGAGCCTTAATCCTATTTTAGGAAAACCATCCTTAAAACTCAGTCTCACTACACATCTAACTTCAGCTTCACTCATGAAGAAAGTGTCTAAGGGGAACAAGCATAAACTTCTCTGAAAACATGTATAGAGAAATCTACTGGAAACCTTTTTATTTCCTTCAAGAGAATAATTTAGCAAGAGTTTAGCTTGCTGTGTATAAATTCACCTTTTCACAGACCACTTCCCTTTTGATTTAATCCTTCTTGAATAAGAAATTCAAGGTCTGGTCCATAACTGGATAACTTATATGAAATGCAGTTTGTTCACAATTCTGAAAATGCAGTTTGTTCACTGCTGTATTAGTTTATGAACTATAAGCAGCAAAAAGCAATTCAAGAGTTTATATATGCCCACATAAACTTAAGATACTTGTCTTCCCAAGCATCTGCTGGGATTCTGTACAAAGTCTGAAGATGTGTGAAAATGAGATTTAGAGAGAACCCGCTCTTGCTGATCCATACTGTGCTCTGTCTAGAACAATCTGATTTGCTGTTGTAAGAGAGGTTTGCATGTATTTATGGTGATTTGCCCATGGTGTCACCTTCAGCTTCCACAGCAAGTGAGGCATCTCGGGAGCAGGCTGAGTTCACTGAGAGAGTGCACAGCAGGAGCAGATGCACTGCCAGGGTGCCAGCCAGCAGAATTATCTGTAATGCTCCACGCTGTAGAATAAAAAAGGCCCAGGACTTGCTGTGCCTCTTGCTTGCCTGTGCAGGTTGTACTCAGCAGAGGAAATTCTTAAAATGGCACAGACAGGTTTGGGGCCAGGGCAGAGCAGCACCAGGCCAGGGATGGACACCAGAGAGTGCCTGCGCTTTCTGAGGTGTGTGCCTGACAACAGCCAGGTGATCGTTTCTGTATATTCCTGTCTCAAACTTCTGTAATTTTATTTGATCAAATGAAACCAGGTTGTTTCCCAACATTAATCATGCACTTTTTTTTTTCTATAGAAAAATAGTTTTGATTTTCACTTTTAGATATTGCTTTTGCTAGAGAATATAAAATAATATAAGCTTAGTGTTTTCCCTGTGCCTTCATGTGTGTTGTAATGTTAAGAAAATTGATAAAATGTTGAAATAAAAATTCAACTCTTGCAGTTCACATTTTTGGCAAACCTGAGTCTCAGGAGTGGGAATTTTTGATGGATACAGGTAGTTACTAACAGAAGGTCAAAGGGGAAAGAGTTACACAGTCTTAACCAAGTGGGGATTGCAGCAGTAAATTAATGTCAAATTATCTACCTTGAAGGATCCTTGGGCTACACAGGCCTTATACTGGGCTTGTATATTTTGAAGAACAACACAGCTCACAAAGATAAATTAATAATAAATTTCATCTGCTGAATTTTACTGCCTGCTTGCAATACAGTGTTTGATTTCTGATTTCACATATGTATTACATAGGGCAACTTTGGAAATGGGAAGGAATATTAACTCACTGCTAAGGACATTTGAAAACCCCATCCCTGAGACAAATATTAAACATTCTGGTTTATACAATTGTAAATGTCCATGTCTAGAATAGCACTATCAAGATATATTTTTTTAAAGTAACATTGGATTTCAGTCTTACCTTGAGATGTCTGTTTTACAGCTGCATTTACCTATGGCATGCACAGCAACAGATCTCTGTTGCTGTATTGACTGATGATGTGGGATAATTTATTACTCACGTGGAATATCAGCAGATTTTCTTTCAGGTACAAAAATTTCCAAAGTGAGTGATGATGCCAAGGTCAGGAGCTCAGTTTGTTTTTCTTGTCATGGACTTCTGTCAAAACAAGTGCATTGTTACAAAAGATTAACTCAAACTGGAAATTAGTTGCAATTCAGATAGGTAATTGTATTTTAACAGGGCAAAATCCCAGCCCAAGCTGCCAGAGAAGGCTCAGCTGAAGCCACCACGGGCTAGAGCAGCATGTGTGCTCTCTGTAATTGTAAATGGGGCCACCTCGGTCACGCTGCCTCTTCAAACTTAAAAGAATTAAGACCAAAGCTGTCCAAATGTTAACTGAAACTCCTAATAATTAAGGGTTATTAGGGGCTGTTGGCTGGCTTTATTTTCTACTGCAGTGCACTTGTATTTGTGGATTCTATTTATACACAGAATTAAGAGCTCTGTTTGAACAGGTAATCCAATCTCCTCTGTGTAATTTAGCCAATGATTTTTTTCCCTGGCCCTTAATTTTGGCTGTGTTTCATGATGTACAATGCAACTGCAATACTAAAAATAATCTCATTCAATATACTTTATCTGAAAGGATAAATTAGACCACCTTACAAATGCTGGGTAATATTCTGATTTTTTTTGTTTGTTTTTACTTACAAAGGAAGCCCCAGAGGTGCTAAAGGGGAATTTTTTGTGTGCATCTTTCCCTCTAGTGGCTGCTCTTCTCAGGGAAAAGCAGCAAGAGCAACATTTCTGCACTTCTGTATTGGGGACAAAGGGATGGCAGGATGGAGGGAAGGAGACAGACAAACTTTTAGGTAGCAGGAAATTAAAATTGAATGATGAGCCATAGAAGACAAAGATAAAACAACCATGGATTTGACTACATTTTCATGGAAAATGCCAAGTGTTCTTGAAAGGTTATAATAATTTTGATCAATTGCATGCAAGACCAGCTTCTCAGCCACTTCATAATCTATCACACTGATCCTTTTTGTCAGTCAGTCATATTCCCAGTGCTTGCAGGACTCATGGAGTTGGAAAATACCTCAGTGACAGCCCATAGACCAGCTGTCCCTCATGTACCCATTCCACACCCTTTTCTCCAGTTTGCTAAATACTTTCTTCCTTTTGTCTGTCCCTTTCTTTTTGGCAGCATTAAACCCACAGCCAAGTGTCCATGCTCTCTGTGTCCTTTTGGCTGTTCCTGCTCTGGGTCAGTGCCTATCCCACACCTCAGCACCCCTTCCCAAATTGTGGTTAAAGGAATGAGTTGAAGCAATAAATCCACAACTGTTCAGAGGATGTGGTGGCTGAGACAGCACTGCAGAAACACAGCTGGCCCAAGCAGAAAACAAGGCTGCAGGGGAACAACCACCACGTGGAATATTTCATTAGGACTTATTTATGGTCTGCATGCAGCAGTGAGGGCTCACAGGCAGTGAAGCCCATGCACTGTATTGCATCTCTGCTCACCTTTTTCAAGTGTTGAACCAGTGACTGTGTGGAGGCTAAACACCTCAAATGGAGTAGGCAGAGAAAAAAATCCTAAAGACAGAGAGGGAGAAAAAAATCTGCTGTAACTTCATTCATCACTCACATGGATGCCAACCTGGGTTAGTTTTCCAGTCCTTTAGCTGGGGACATCTTTATTCCTCTTTGCTTGCTTTCACCCCTTTGTTTTCTTCCATTTTTGCTAGTTTTATAGCGCAGTTGCTCTCTCCAGCCAGACTCATTTATTCTGGCTCAGAATTGAATGGTTTAGGTCTTTGCAAGCTACAGTAGCTGAGAGATTTCCTTAGCCCTTGTCGTTTACTGCTCTGACAGTCTACAGTAACAAAGCCTGTTAGATACCTCCCCTTATTCACTGCACATATTGGGCATATGTGGAATCCTGGCTCAGAACCTATCACAGGGCTACCCCAGGGTGCATCCCAGGGCACTCTTCCATCAGAAATCACATCTGACAGGACTAGCAGATCTAGGAGGTTAACTTGGAACCATAAGCCACAAACAATTAAAATCCTGAAATATTGGTATTTAATTAAGGGCTTCTTCTGAGTAACTTATTTGCTATTCAACTTGTTAAAAATGTCTATAGCATTTCCCAGAAGAATTTAGACCAACCCATGGTTAAAAAAATTAATAATAATGGATTACTTACAAGATCTTTGAATTTCTAGTGGGACAGTTCTTCCTGCACTTATTTCTCTTTAGGTTTGAATGGGAAAATGATTAGTAGTTATGTCCATCTCAGCAAAAAAAGTAAAATAGTAAATTCTATCAAACACTGACTACAGCTACTTTTTATCATAAAATTTTACAAAGTCCCCACCAGTGAGCTCATTAGTGTAAATGATAGAGCCTTATTTCAGGTTTAAAGTCAGCAGTTTTCCTTAGCTACCAAGCAGCCTGTTTTCTTTAGTGACATGGTGATGGAGGACCTTACTCCAGAGAGCAGGGAAAATTTCCTCTCTGTTCTTGCAGGGCAGGCGAGTAGGGCTGCTGAAAGCAAGCAGACTGGGTGGGACTCAGTACTGTCAGTGTCCTTCTGGAAGCCTTTCTGAAAAGGAGCAGAGCCTTTGTAAGGGAAAGAAGTGCACACTGCACCCCAAGCTTGTTGTGAGGAGCAGATCTCAAGGGACGATGGAAGACAAAAGCTGTTTCGAAAGAAAATAATAAATTTTCCCTATTCTACCCCCTAAAATCTTTGTGGCATACAAGCACTACATGACATACACATTAGCATCCCAGGATACCATTTGTGTGCCTCACCACACACTGGAACCTCAGCAGAGCTGGGGACACTGCACTGTCCTGCTGGCAACAGACACAGCTGGGACTGGTCTCAATTTCCATGAGCACCTGCAGGGGTAGAGGCAAGAGGAATGGGTTGAACTGTTAAAGACACTGGCAGCTACAGATAAAGATAAAAATATTCAACTGAAAATTATTACTTAAGTGTCAAAGAGGGGAGGGGGGGGGAGGGCAAAAAACCTTGAATACCAAACAATTTCTCCTGATTTTCATCTGAAAATCCCCTAACCTGGTAATTGTGGGTTAAACGTGTTAGCCAGCACATGGACACTGTGCCATGCTGCTTACTGAACTCTGCTTTTCACGGACAGTGATTTCTGCACTCATCACAGGGCATCACAATAACTTTAATGAGCACGGTCAGGGGCTGGGGCTGGATTGTTCAGATGGGTTTGTGCAGGAACCGGGGGCTGTCACTGTGTCCAGTGCTCATCTGCTTCTTGCTGAAACCATAACACAGCACATTTCCATCCTCTGAGCACCCGGGGTATTTTAGAGCGCTGTCTGTGGTTCTGAAGGAGAGCCCAACCCCGCAGCCACCGCGGCGCGGTGCGGAGGGGCTGCGGGAGCCCAGCCCCTGCGGGGAGCCCAGCCCGTGCGGGAGCCCAGCCCCTGCGGGGAGCCCAGCCCGTGCGGGAGCACGGCCTGTGCAGGAGCTCAGCCTGTGAGGGAGCTCAGCCTGTGAGGGGAGCTCAGCCTGTGAGGGGAGCTCAGCCTATGAGGGGAGCTCAGCCCGTGCGGGGAGCACAGCGGGGAGCTCAGCCCGTGCGGGAGCTCAGCCTGTGCGGGGAGCACAGCGGGGAGCTCAGCCTATGAGGGGAGCTCAGCCCGTGCGGGAGCTCAGCCTGTGCGGGGAGCACAGCGGGGAGCTCAGCCCGTGCGGGAGCTCAGCCCGTGCGGGAGCTCAGCCCGTGAGGGAGCTCAGCCTGTGAGGGGAGCTCAGTCCGTGCGGGGAGCACAGCGGGGAGCTCAGCCTGTGAGGGGAGCTCAGCCCGTGCAGGAGCTCAGCCCGTGCGGGAGCTCAGCCCATGCATGCCCCGCTGGAGCTCAGCCCGGGCGGGCCCCGCAGCTGCGGGCTCCGGGCGCTGCCGCCGGGCCACGGCGCCTCTGCTGCCACCGAGGCACGGCCGCTCTAAGGGGAATCCAAAGCTGCAGCCTAGAGAGCCTTTCAGCCCGGAGAGCCTTTCAGTGCAACCAACAAAATAACAAACTGGGGGATGTGGGCGCACGGATTTTCAAAGTTTGAGTAAGTAAAGGCTGGAGGAGCATAACTTTGTTCCATTTCTGAAGGAAACCCGCCATTCCTAGAGGCAAGAGCAATCTAGTTTAAAAAAGAAAATAGAAAATCCTGGAAGCAAACCACCGTGACTTGGTGAGGAGAGAATATATCTCACAGAAAACAAAATGTCTTCCACTGACTAATCAGAGCAACATTGTTTAAATATTAAGCTGTGAAACAAAAAGTCACTATTAATTTCCCCGGGGTTAAGCAGTGAATTCTTGCCTCTCAATTCTAGATTTCTAATTTTGCAGGCAGCTGGGCTTGTGGTACTCCCCACAAAAGCATCCTTTGGTGTGCTGATTCCCTGTAAAGTTCCATCCAAAGCCTATCAGGCTGACAGTCCATTTTTTTCTTTCATCTTCTCTCAACCTTGAACTTACCTCACCATCCATGGACTTGAGTGTTTTGTGTCATTTCTGGAACTGAAATTGTGCTACAAGATTAGGGCAGAAAAAGAATAAAGGGAATTGTTTCAGATGAGGAGGACTTCTATATTGCAGTTTTTTTGAGGTTCACAGAGCACAGGAAAGTGCCTGTAGGTTGCAGTAAGCTCCAGGCCTGGTATAAGGCTCAGAGGAATGGAGAAGAGATTTTTTTATTTGCTGACCATTGCAACCACCCCCTCCATGACTGGTGTGAAGGTGGCTGGGAAATGTAGGGAGAACTCCTTTTCCTCAAGGGCTAAATCTACTTGTTTTGGAAACTTCTTATATAGATGAACTTTTGAGGAGATACAGATTGCACTTCATGTAATTGTCACCGCTAGTTGGGCCAAATTCTTATTTACACTGCAGTAATTTTTGCATATATATTAAATACAGCAGTGGTGGAAAGAATAGTTAATGAATATGGGTACCTAGTTCTCCATCAACACTGCCTCCACAGGTACATTTCATCCTCTGAAACAAAAAAATCCAAGTGAAGCCTGTCACATATATCATGTCTTACATATTCCTTCCTCTAACAGTACCCACCAGCAGATTGTCCATCAGTGCTGCAGGCAGCTTGTGACAAACTGCTGCTTCAGTAATTACTGAAGGTCTGTACCACATTTGTGATGCTGCTCACCAGAGGGGTTCAAACCTAGAAAGACAGACATCATCATTTTTCTTTTGAAGCTGAGACCAAGTCTGAGTCAGTGGGCTGGCCACTGACTGGCTCAGCAGATCAGCAGTGGCACCAAACATATTGTATTTATTGAATCTGTGAGGGAAACAATGAGAGGTAGGATGGGAACAGCAGTGATACAAAGGGATAAGGAATCCAGTCAGGTATTGGCCAGCCATCAGCATGAGCATATTTAGAACAAAGATCATTTGAGGGTCATAATCAGGACATAAAGGGAATCTGCTTTGTTTGCACATCATCATCACCATTGTTCAGCATATTTTTAAGGTACAAAAATGCACATGTATTTTCCAAGGTTTTAATAAGAAGTACATTTTTCTTTCTGCACGTAAGTTCTTTATTATTTTTGCATCTCAATTAAACTGGGAGTTCTTCATTTAGGTTGTGTAAAATATCTACCTACAGAGAAACCTAGCTGCACTGAATGACTCTGCACCATCCCATTTTCTTCCAGGGTCAGCAAAATTCTTAAAGGCTGAAGTGTAAAAATTGTGTTGCCCTGCATTTGCGCATTGCCTCCCCTCCATCCACAGGAACTCACCTCACTTGCCTCAGTCCTTTTGCATCCTAGGGCTTATTTACAAATTGGCAGTAAAGTGCTGTAGCCTCTTTGACAGTCTGCAATTAATTGCACACAATCTGTTCAGGTTTCAAGATGCACTGTTCATAAATGATGATATATTCCAAAAGGCAGTCCAATTGGCTGCTTTGCATATTGCATATATTTTTCATATTTCTGAGACAGGACATATGCAAAATCATTTTACTGTGGCACAAACACAGGCAAGATTATTTGGAAGAAAGGCCAGAGGTTCTGTATCTGATTCTTTCACTCACCTGCTGCAGACTGTGGGTAAGTCATCTAATATTTCTCTGCCTTTCTTCTGCATCTGCAGAAGGTTGTTTATTCTTCTAAGAGCTGGAATTCAGTGAATGAAACTGTAATTTATTATTATTAATATATTTCAATAAAATGGCATTGCAGTGCTTTGAAGTCAGTATTAAAGAGTATTAAAGAAAGAATTGGAAGAAAAGGTAGTTAAGTCCATCTGATATGCTTGCATGGAAATGCTATTTGTGGGATAACCTCCGCAGAACATGAAACTGATAAAGGCATATGTGCTACATGGATCCCAGAGCCTTGACAAGTTTATCTTTTTCCTCATCTTGAGTAAAGAGTGCCATGAGTCATGTGTCCCAAACCAAAAAGCAACTTTTACAGCATAAAGCATTTAAATGTGCCAGTAAATACCTCATATTGACATCATATCTCTCACCATGCTTGCAATGAGCTCCTATTCACTTTAATTTTTCTCTCTTTTCTCCAATCCTGCCTTCCTGTTGTGAATTATGGGCACCTCTCAGAAAAGCGACACCCTTTAATGATACATGTAATACTATAATTGAATCAAAGTACTTTGTTTCCCCAAAAAGCTATTCTTTATTTGCTGGCAGGCTGCTTGTTTATCCTACATAATGCTTCCTAACATTGTCAGTCACATCAGGAAAGTCATCCTAGTCATAAAATAGCTATTGTAGAGGAAGCATTACTGGTTCTGTACATGGCTTTTTAGCAGTAATTATGTACAGCTTTTAGTAATTTTGAAAGTCACCCAAGCATCATTGATACAAACCATTTGCAATGACATGCAATGATGCCTGTATAGTATTTTTACAAGCAAAATCAAATAAGACATTTTGGTGGTAGCATGTAAATTAGCCTTGAGGCTTGCAATGCAATGCTCATCAAGTGTGTAACATTTAATTACAAGACCACTGAGCATGAGTGAGGTCCCCTGAGCCTTTCATCCCCACAACAGATTCTCCCACTGAACTGATCATTTCAATCCTCTCATCAGATGTGGAGTGAATTCACTGCTCTCTCAGCAGGCCAAACTGGCATTTAAGGGTCTGCTGTGTTTCAGGACCCTGTTGGGTAAAGTACTTCATGGAGCCACTGCTGCTTGAGATCCCTTGTTGAATCCCATCTGCCAGGAACTAACTGCAGTTGATAGAAGTAGCATGTCAGGAGGAATAGAGTTCACAAAAATTTGATTTTAAAAATTGATTGAAATTAATTGAATTAAGTTCAATTGATGACAAGAATCAAATAGAAAACCAATTAGCCATTTCAAATTCCCAGAGTGATGTTGTTTTCCAGTAAGAGAGAAAACATTACTCAGTAGGTTTGCTGGAGATAGGAGTTTCATTTTTAGTGTCTATCTATTATGGCAAATAAATTTGGTAACTTACTTGTTATAGACAACAATATAGACAATATTATGTGTGTGCTGTCCCAGTTCCTAGGTGCTGGAAAATGAGAAGCCTGAGGGACTTGCTGCCCTGCTGGATGTGGTGAGGGACAGCTACTCTTAATGTTCTGCAATGTCCTGGCTTCCCAACACTGAAGTGTTACCTTTTAATGCAAATGGTAGTGGCAGCAGCATGCTCAATCTTTGCTATTTCATGATTAGTGTTTTCATGTGCAATCAATAAATGCCCAGAGCCTCTGTCTGAAATGGCCACCTTGCTCAGCCTCTCCAGTAGGAAGGTCTGTTTAGCAGCAAGTTTTCAGCAGACCAAAATGTGGAATCAATACCCTGAGAATAATCTGTCCTTATGAAATATTTGTATTTTTCCATGCAAGTTCTAACAGACCGAATGACTTTTCCAGTATGTAAGGCTTTAGTGCCCTGTATGGAACTGTGTCAACTTCACAACTGCCAGCACATCTGAGAGGATCTCTCAAGGTCACTACTGGATGGACTGAAGAGCTTCAATAAAGCTTTAAAGTCATGCAGATACAGAACACCCACATAAGAGGTTACAACTGCCTGTGAGCTACACCAATGTGTAGGTGAGGAGAGTCTGGGTAGGACATGGAGCTTTTCTCTCCTGAGCTCACTCCACACCTCTTCTGTCACTTGAGGCAAAAATGGGAACCTCTCTGCATCCCTCACCTAGGGAAGGGACAGTGACTCCAGCCTGCTTTCTCTATTGTTTTTACCTGCTGCATGGTTTCAGCCCAGTGTGGGACAGCAGCCCTCACCTCAGTCTGTCCCTTGGGCAGGGGAATCCTCTGCATTCTGTCCCCAAAGTATCCCTCCCTGGTTGTAACTGTACCATGACATCATTTTTTTCCTTTGAAAAGTAAATACAATAATATTGTTATTGATAATTTTAATAAAAATGGTGATTTAGGAGGACTTAAAAGTTATTCACAATTAGTTTTTTTTCTTGACTCCTTTAATATAGTCACAAGACTGCAGTAATCTCCACATGCCTTTCTGATCCAGGATATATCTTTCTCATCATGGCTTTCAAAGGGGAAGCCCTCAGCAAAGGGTATGAGGTCACATTTTCATTTTTAGCCTGGTTTCCTAAGGAAATGAGGGTCATGCCATTACTGTCTGTCTATCTGTTCTTATTTTTCTGTCATATTGCCTTACAGGAACTCTTGAGCCTGTCAGTCAGCCCCAGCCAGAGTAAAAAAACCTTTGGAAGTCTCAAGAATAAATCCATGCCTGTAAGGCTTCGTGGCCAGTTTTGGCTGGGGAGCAGAAGGACACACAAATTAGAGCTCTTGCTGAGCAAAGGTGAGGAGAACTCAGCCAGTGCCATCTGCTTGGCAGCAGCAATGGACAAACCAGGGCTGGCCACTCACCAGCACGAGGCTAAATTTGGACAAGGCAGGGCAGGAGCAGCTCTGGGCTGGAGAGGGTGGCATGGTGGTTCCAGCTGCTCCCAGGAGTGGGAGGCTCCCGGAGCACAGGGCACCTCTCCCTCACAGGCACATCTCTGATTCTGTGCTTCACTGTGGTAATTAAAAATCTGTCATCAAATTCTGCCTTCCCTGCCAAAATAGTCAGAGTGTTTTGCAGATTACACACAGTGATACCATTCATGTTCTAGAGAGATTATAATTTAGGGATATAAATTATGGTCATTCCTAAAACATACTGCCTGCCTAAATTTTGAGTTAAGAGACTGGAATATAATCACATGGCATCAAAATCATCCAGAAATTCTCAGATAGTGTTTAATCCAGCTTTTTATGTAGCTGAAGTAAAGCTATCACTGAGTTTAGTGATGCAGGACCAAACCTGGGCTGTATTTGTATTTGGTTAGACAGGATGAAATAAGGACATTGTTTGTATATAATTCATATGAAGCAGCACTGTGTGGTATGAAAAAGCACTGAGAGAAATCCCCACAAAAATAATTAAAAAACCAAACCACCAATGATAACAAAGAAAAAAAATTCACCCTGAAAAAAGCCACAAAATCAATAGATTATGAAAGCTATGCTGAGGCTTCCACTGCTATTATCCCAAGGCTTTATTATCAAATATCAAAAAATCATTACTGCAATATCAAAACAGCCATAATAACAATATAAAAACTCCACTCAATCTGTTCCTGCAGGGAACTGATCTAAAAATCCACAAGAAAAAAACCAGTTGCTGTGAAAATGGCAGCTAGCCAGTTCAATCATGCTGCCAACCTGGTTCTATAATTGTACACCAGTCACTGCACCTCATGCCACTTCCATAGATAACTTCAAAAGAGGTCTTCAAGCAAACAAATTACAACTAAATCAGACAAAGAACGAAATCTTTTGGAAAGGCTCATAACTGCTATTATCAGGTGCTGTACTTATGGTTTTGGCTTTTTCTATGCAGTGCAACTGATTCCATATCACTTAAAAATGTAACTTAGACACTCTGCCTTGTGTCCTCCTGCAGAAGGTCAGTTCTTACCAACTTAAATGTTCTTCAGGTTTCCTTACCTCAAAAGTGAGAGTCACTTCAGCTTGCATGGGAAACCATCATCCTTGCTGCCTATGGGAACAGAGTTTTAAGGAAAACAAGTTTCTACATGAAAGTCTTGTGTTGTTTGAGATTTCTGTATCTTTAATGAGTACTTATCATAGTGTTTTCAAAAATCCTCTTGGAACCTACATGCAAATAGAGCTTGTAATTCATAATGGCATTTGGTGGGTGGGAGAGAGGGAGTGAATGCCATTCTCCATTTTTTAGTATAAGAAGAAAAGAAAGTTTTCTGGTCCAGTTTGTCCAGAGTGATTTGCTTCATTCTTGTTTGACACCAAAACACCAAGTCTGGCCTGAGATTTTTAAGCCCACTCAGCTCTTTGCAGTGTATTGTTATATTTAACAGTTATTTATAAAAGTCTCCTGTATTTAGGGACAAATAATAAATACACACTAGTAACAGATGTTAGTCTTTTCTTAAGCTTGAAATCAGTAAGACTCATTATAATTCCATTATAATTTTCAAAAGTCATACCTTTTTTGTGTGGCTTTCTTCTTGAATGTGTGGGTAGCAGATGGCCCTTCTGAATTCCAGAAAATGCACAGAGTTGGCTGACTAGATCAAAACCAGAAGTGACAAAAACTGAGGGGTGGGCAGAGAAATGACAGGGTTAAAGTTTTCAGTTTCACAAGCTCATATGAGCTTACTCTGTGATTTTATATTGTTGGAAAAGACCTGTGGGAAAAGTACCCAGACCCCCCCCCAAAAGAGATCTTTGTAGGTGAGGAGCATGAAATCAAACCAGCCTGTGAGCAGAGAGCAGCTCTGCTTTATATTCTACCCTGCCTACATGTCCTTGGCTTCTCTTGTGCTGCAGGCAGACTGTCTGAAGTCACCCTGCAGCCTTGCAGCCCATGATCTACTTCCTGACAATAACCAGCAAAAGACTAACGCTGCACTGGGCTCTGCAGTAGACTCAGAGCAGCCCAGAGGCAGCAGGGCCAGCCTGCTGCTAGGCTGTTTGTTTATTTTGCTTGACATTTTCCTTTGTGGAGAATCTGTTCCTTGTTATTCAGGACGTACAGCCCTGCACATAGCCTATGTGTTTAACTGCCTTTGGATAAAAGTGGGTATTTTCCCATGTCAATAAATGTTATGGTGTGAAGCTGTGAGCTGGACTCTGAAAGAACCACCCCTGTTGAGCATCTCACTTTTGCATTGAGTTTTCTTTGTTAATCATGTGCAAAATAAAAAGGCTTTCTGTCTAGCAAAAACCCATCATTAATTTTTCATATGAGCACTTAAATTTTGAACACAATCCTCAAAGAAGAGAGAATAATAAAACCAAAGAGCTACATTTTCTTTTTTGGCATCTTAGTTATTTGATATTTTAAGAAAACTTTTTAATGCAGAATTACGGTTCTCTCAGCTTCACAGTGACACATTCATTCTGAAGGCTACATTTGACCTTCAACTTTGTCCTTCATTAGCAGGATTACACCTAAACACTCCTTCATTTTACTGCAAATGAGACAGATGCAATGTGTATTCTGTTCGGCCCCAGCATTAGGATTATCCCAAGAGTGGCATTTATGTTCTTGTAGTTCCTTGGTATAAATAAATATCAAAGTAGGAAGACCAATCTGTACTCCACTAGGAATAATAAACTAAAATAATATGGCACTGATTCTGTTTGGGTTGTCTAAATGTGTTTTTATGATTGTATATGTTTATGGCTTTCTCACACAGCCACCATGAATTCCAGGCAATTAAAAAGGACATGAGTTCTGAAGCATTTTAAAAGGGGCTTTGCTTTCCAAATGGTGTGTATTAAAAGTAGAATATAGTTTTTGACAGAACTACTGCAAAATCAACAGCTGCACACTTGCCCTGCTTCAAATTCCTTTCCCTTCTCCCACCTGAGATAACTAATTAGAATATTTCTGTGAGTTGAAAAGAAAGGCAGGGAAAGATTCCTTATGTTTGCACATATATCAGATGCAGGGCTAGCTGAAGCTCAGCCTGGAGGCCCCACATTTGAAAGTAGCTCAGAGCGAGAATTTAGCAGGGCTTGTGTCAGGTCTATCAACCTACCCATACTCTGTACAATCTGCTTTTTTCAGGCTGAACCAGTGCAGTATCACCACAGGTGGGATGGAGAACTCTGTGCTGCTCACACTGCCTGGCCTTCACCCCCACTTGACTGAGGGACACAGATTTTTCAGTTATGGGTGCTGGATTTAATTGGACAAATAACCACTGTGCTCTAACCTACCTCAAACTGGTCAGTCTGTGTGGTGTCATGAGTTATTGAACAAAGAAGTAAAAGTACAAATAGTGAAGATGCAGTAAGTTCGATCAGACTGTTAAATATTGTTGACTGGCTTTTGTTATTAACATCATTTCAAACACAGGGGAAAGGGCCAGGAGAAGAAAAATATTTTTAAATAATTTTCCAGTTATGAACCAAGTCCAGTTTCAAATGGTAATGTTCAAGAAATACTTTGGAAGGCTAGAGAAAACTAATTAGATAGGTACATCAAAAAGGTACATTTTTAAAGGCAAAAATATCTTGTTTCTCCCTCAAGTAAAACCATCCCACATAACTTTATACATGAGAAAAAGTGAATAAATGGAAGAGAAAGGCTAGTAAAGCTTGATAATTTGCTGCTCCACACAGTGCCCCAAGCTGTCAGAGGAACAATTCATGGACTTCAGTAGTAACAGTATAAATTTCAAAATTTAGAATTCAGAATTAAAAAACAACTTATTGAAGAGTATGGCTACAGCTGTCACCAAACTGTTAATAACACATCTGGAACAAGCACCTGGAATCACTGCAAGGTCTGGAGACATGATGTAGTTCCAGCAAGTGGATGGCACAGCCTTGGATGAACAGTGGATGTGGGCAAACATACCTAAAAATTCTGAGCCAAGAGTATTGAAATATGACAAAAAGTCATATTTTATGACAAAATCACTTGGGATTTCTGCCCCTTCACTTGTAAGATGTTGCCTCTGCATTGTTCACTGGGCTTTGGTCCATCAACCTGTTGCACAAGTACTTTACTGGGAGAACAGTCATAAAGGGAACTATTAGCCCATTGTGCTGAAGTGCAGAATGTCAGCTGTTTAGTGGAAATGTATCATCATGTCATTATTAAATATTTATTTTGTTGTAGCACCAAGAGACCAATCCTGTCAGGTTTCCTCTGTTAAATTTTTTATGAATGATAGTCCCTGACAAGCTGACAGGAATATGAAAGAGCAGAAATTGACACAAGCTTCTGGTGTTTCCAGAGGAAGGGTGCAAATCCCGCCCAGGACTCTTGTTCAGCAATGATATCCCTTCTGGAGATGAAACAGGCACTGCTAGGATAACCTCTGCCAGGAGCAGGGCAAAGAGCAAAAGCCCTGAAGAGCCAAAAGTGTTTCCAAAGGCAACAAAAAGCAATCTAGTCCCTCTGGGGGGTGAGGAGGCAGGGAAAAAAAATGTAAGCAGAATGAGGGAAGTCTATCCTAATTTGTTAAAATTATAGCCCAGTTCTGACTGGTTTAATCAGGCTCTGAGCCCTGCCCAGCTGGGCACAGCCAGGGCTGGAGGCAGAGCCAGCCTGGGGGAGCTGCCCTGCAGGAGCCCAGCCCTCCTCCCTGCCTGGCTGGACAGTCCCTGCCTTGTCTATTACTGCAGGAAATGTTTTTAAAGCTGAACAATGCAGCAGATCTGAGGGCAGACAGCTCAGATAATGAAAAGAAAAAAGAACTATTACTTGGAAATGATTGTTGCTTTGTCACTTTCCCTTAATTTCCTCAGCAACTGGTAGAAACCATTCCTTAGCAAATATTTAGGAAATAACATCCATAATGCCATTTCCCTGCCTCAGTCTTAGCTATTGTTTCCATCCTTTTACTTTTGATGACAGGTGAGTTTCAATTGTAGTCCTTTTTATGAATTCCCAGTGTATAAATTATGCAGATTAAAGTTTCTAATTTCAGAGTAAATTTCAGAGATTCTTTTCTTCTTGTGGTGCATAACAACTGGAGAGCATTTTTATTTAGTTCTTCAAAGGCTTTGTGATCAAAATTTTGCTGTAAAATAATGTTAATTAAGTCCCCATGTTGACTTATGAAAGCAGAAGCGGAAATAATTAAATAAAAAGGTATAATCTTCAGTTAATTTGTTAGATTCAGGTAAATAATACTGATGTTCACACTGTAAAATGTAATTTGGATGAAAAACCACTTTTTGTTGTTCTTAACTGAGAATGGTCCATGGTTGGAACAAACCGACCATCAGTCACATCTTCACCTGGTGCAAATATTTTTTAAATTAATGCAGCAAAAGCAATGCACATCAGCAAAGAACTAAAGTACTACCAAGGCTCTGACTCTGAAAAACACCAAATCTTTGTTAATCCAGAGTGAAATTAGGGAGTTTCATGGAGGGGACAAGGATTCAGCTGTTTGGATTTCAAGGCTTAAGGCTCAAGGTTTGGAAGTAATTTCCTGCATGACCATTTTCATTTTTAAGTCTTTCTATCTGTTTCACTGCAATACAATGAAGAAAACCTTCCTCATTCCACAGAACAAAATTTTGGCTCTCAAATAAACTTCTTGTCAGACATTGATATGGAAGAGACCTCTCAAAGCCACCAACTCCAATAGCAGAACTTCCCTGTCATTCCTAGAAGAGCAGCTCTCAATGGTTATTTCTGTACAATGGAGTAATTGGAGCAGCAGAACACAGCTCTGGAGCAGGGCAGTGCCTGCTGGCTGGTGCCTTGGTAAGGATGCAAACTCAAGTATTTGTGTGCCTGGTTAATCTGGCACAGAGATCTGAACAGCAGGCTCCTGAATTTCTTGCATGAGCTGCCTGACTACTGCGGTGCTGGACACCAGTGCAGACCAGGGCCTCATGTAATTTCAGCATTGTAAAAATCAGTATTTTAACTCCTACAGAAGGACTCAGGCTTTGAAATTTGGTACCTTACAGTGACACACCATTTATTGGAATATTCCCAGTTAACCTGAGCTGCATGTTTTGCTATTAAAGCCCAAAGAGTTAATATGGCACCAAAAACCATAGGAATACAAATCCATCTTGAAAATCATGCACAGCTTCCTTTTGTGTTGGATCACAATAACACTGCAGAAAGTCGGTCACAGCCTTGCACTGTTAGGTTTGGATTGCTGTGCATCACAAGCCTATTCACAAGCACCTGACAAATCTTTCTCATTAATAACAAATGACAATCTCACTGGTGCTACAATGCATGTTACATTTAATCAATTTGCTATTTATATTCATTATGTACACCTCCTATTTTGAGTCATGAAATATTGAAGAGTAATTACAACATGGAAGAGCATCATGGATAACAAATGAGACAAGATGAGAAAAAGTACTAATAATTGGTGAGTTGTGCTTGTCAGTACATTTAAAGCAATTAAGGCAGGAAATGAGATAAGACAATTGTAAGCTTGAAGTGAAACAGAGCATCAGGAAAACCAATGGTATGGTATCCTGGTTATGACAAAAATGCAACCATCCAAATACAGGCTTTAAAGAATTGTTTAACTACAGCTGTTACTTAAAGAAGTCAAAGTAACTTCCCTGAGTGAACTGTAGTTGTAATGCCTGGCAGCATGATCCTGCTGCAAGTCTGTCTGTCACCATGTCCATTAGCCCCCACTCTAGCCAGGGGCAGCTAACTCATCTTTTCCACATTTCGATGGCCTCAAAGAAGGCAAACAAATTAATGACTCAGATGTCTATTTCTGCACTAAAAATAGGAAGACACATTAAACTGTTCATAATCAAGAGAGTACCAAGATGCTGAAAAACTGTTAGGATTTCAATTGCATTTTCTTGTGAACTTTATAAAATAGAAGTGGGAGAAACCATGTTTCTCTGAGACAGAACAAGCTGATGCAGTTTTGCACCTTGGAAAGATGTTGAGAAGTGGAACAGCCGCAGTATCTGATTTAATGAACAGCTGCTGAGTTCCTAAGGCTTTTACCTTTTACCAAGCCTATTAGTTTGCATTCCCTCTGTTGCTGGAATACATAAACACATAAGATCAAATGTCCCCTTTAAGAGAAAAATCTGCCTAATTTATTTTTGATCAGAATTTTGAGGAACTTACATGTCCACAGCTGACACAGCAGTCCTGGGAAGGCCTCTGTGCAGCGAGTTCCTGTGTCCCAGGGTCCCTGTGCCAGGCAGGACCAAACTGAGCAGAGTGCCACACCTGGGGCCAGCCAGGGCATCCAGCAAGCACCCTGGAGTTCTAATAAACACACTGTATTTGGCTCCTTAATAGTGCTACTGTGGACTCTACCTCAAATGAACATCTCTAACACCTGAGATAGTACTCAGAAGAGTGGACTGGTCACAGGCAGCATTCAGTGTCTGCATGGAAGATCTTCAGAAACAAGAAAAAGGAATTAAAACTGATACATCAAGTTCTTAATAACTACATTTTTTCCCTTCAGAATAAAATTCATCCTTATAGCATGATTTAGGTGAGGTAGGGGGCAGAGGTTCCTGCAATGCAGAGTCACAGGTATAATCTCCATTTCTGCTTAAAAGGGTAGCTTTAGGGCTGAATTCAAGTAGAAAACAGAGTAAAGACATAACAACAGAAAAAGACATGGCTGACAATCACTTTCTTGAGAGAGCTGTAGTGACAAGGGAGGACAAAAGTGCTGAGGAAGGTGATGACTGTATTGCTGTGACATCTGGAAAGTAGAGTTTGGTCATAAAAAACTGCTCAGCATTAGCAATTATAGTAGCTTTTCTTTGACATTGCCCCTGAAGTTTAGAGGGAATATCATTGATTTCATAATGAAAGCTATTCATTTTGCAAAGGTTTATTGTAAAATGTCATGAGGAAAGGCATCCTCAAGACACTAAGAAATATAATGAAAAACCTGCAAAAAGGTGTAAAGAATTCCAAATCACTGCATTGTCTAGATATTAATGTGAGTAGGTACTAAATGTACTGGCTGATTATTGCTTCATTCCTCTTAAGGAAAGAGAATTAGTAAAACAATACTTAAAGAAATGCAGATGTGAGTAAAACCTGTACTAGCAGCACAGTGATTACATGGGAAAGTAGACTCAGTAAAGCTAATGGGCTTTTTAGGTAAGATTTGATCTAAAAATTGAGGGATAAAGCTATTCAATGAGGCCACATGAAGTCTTCATTACCTTCAAGTAAAACATTTTTTATCTCCTAAGTCTCTTTCCTGCTCTGTGTGTGTATAGAGTCTATTCCCCACCAGCAGTGGGGTGCAAAAATTCTCAGCTTTAAATCATTCCAGAAAAGAGTCTCAGCTTTTTGGGGAGCTTTTTAAAGCTGCCTGTTCAAAAGGATTGCAACTGTTTATTTGTCACCACCCTGTAGTCAACAAAAATGATAGGTTTTTGTGGAAATGTAGGAGTATGAGCTTTTTGAAGAAGAGACTGTGCATTTATGTCTACTCTGAAGGAGGACAAGGATGTCTGTGTGCTGGATACAAGGGTTTGTAAATATGACTCCAGACAGTTTATTGGTATAAGCAAAGGAGCAAAGGCAAAGCTAAAAAGAGAAAGTGATATACAGGACAGGATTTTCTAGACTGGTGTGAATTTCAAATGGAAAGAGAAGAGGTTTTTTGTGTTTTATAGGACATGTCCCCACCAGCCTCAGCACAATAAAATGTGCTGGCTCCCAGCATTTCCCAGCATTTGCTGGGCCAGCAAGACCTCGAGCTGTGCTCTGTGTGTCCAGCTGCTGCATCCATGCAGACCCTGCCAGGCTCTGCAGGCACAGAGGCCCAGAGCTTGGAGGGCGGGGACTGGAGTTGGTATATTTTATATGCAAGCACATAACAGATATTCCAGGTACTACAAATATTAGGTGATGTAATTATGTAACTTAGGACCACACATCCAGACTGCTAGATTTATTAATATATTGTAGGTCTTGGTTTTATTTGGAAGAAAATGTATATATCAAGCTCTCTTAATAGTGATATGTACTCAACTGCTATTGACTCCCAGCTAGTTGGAAGTAATTATATGATTTCTCAATAAGCATCAGAAGTCAGCCATAAAGTTCAATTATTTTGACATAAGAGATCAATAACAGGAATCTGAAGCAATTATAGGCCCATGATTCAGAAACTGCTTGACTAAAAACAATCACTGGTGACTCAGTCCCTGACAGCTGCTCTAAGTCCAGGCAGTGGTGTGGCTCTTCACATCAAAGCTCATGTAATCAATGCTTTATGCTACTAACATAAGCTGTTGTTATTTTGCATTTCCAGAGCACACCTCACACCATGGACTGCATCCTAGGCTCAGCACATCCTTTCCCAAAGTAATTCTGAATGTGGTATTGAAATCTGTCATCATTGATATCTGTGAAAAGCACAGGAGATAACTGTGTACATTGACTTTTAAATCTGCATCAATGTGCTGTCTTACTTTAAATATTAATCAAACTTCTGAGTTAACAGATTTCATCACTGGAGCAAACAGAGCACCCTTCAAGTTTCCTGGACAGATGACTACAAAGAAAGGGTTTTATTTAGAAACAAGCAGAAAGACTATGTGTAGACAAACACTTTAGCAGCATAGCCTATAAGAAAAATACCTTATGTCTTTTGAACATTGCATGTAACTCTGTTTTATATCCTTAAGAACTATAAATGAAACTGTTGGTTTTACACTAGTGTCATCACGATAGCAGTATGGTCTTTATCAGTCATCATGAAAGCAGATCTCATTTTCAAGTGTGGGCTCATTAACCAGACAGAAAGATCATTCTTCAGACCATGCCTTAAACAGTGGGGCCGTGTGCTGGTTGTGCTGTGGGGATTTCTCAAATTAGAGCTTTGCTCAGCTATTTTCCCAAAGGCTGCTCCTGTAAGCACTCATGCTCCTGCCCATGCAGACGTGCAAGGTCACTGCAGCAGCTCCTTGTTTCTCTGGAGCCCTCCTTGAGAGCCGTGCTGGGAAACTCCCAGGCTCGTTAAAGTGTGCCAGCAACCCAAGCAGCCAGCCAGCTCCTCAAAGGAATCTCACAGCCTTGGCACTACTCAGTCCTTTGTCCAGGGACAGAACATTTGTTTCTTGAAACTGGAGCAACCAGCATAACTCCACAGCCAAACCAGATCTCACTGCTGGACTCCTTGCTGGCACCTCTGCCACCTCTTCCCAAGCCAAGGCTCATCTGCTCCCTGCAGGAGGCATTCCAAAACAAAGCTCCTTTCTGGCCTTGCCCCAAAGAGCCACTCACTCATAAACTTCCCCTGACCACTGGGACATAAATAAGGCAGCAGAAATGAGACTTGAACTGCCTCTGTTAGAAGGAGGCAATGCCTCCTGCCACCTGACACCAGTATGCAGGTTCAGTGCTACTCTGTGTTTTCTGCTGTGGTGTTTGCTGTTTCATAAATATGCATATGCATATTTTATTTGGGAGCTGGTTGTATTTTTTTCTTTGGGGGGGGGTTGCTAATTTGTAAAATTTGAGGTGAAGTCCCTTTGTTTTTTCCTTCTTGGGATCTGTGGAAGGCAACAGTGCTATTCTGTTTGTGTGAGCACCAAAACCCATCCTTTGAGAGACAACTAATTAGTCACAGGGAGATTTAAGTCTTGTTCCTTAAGGAAGGAGACAATGTCAGGGCAGAACCTGTCACCTTTGCCTGACGAACGTGAAGGGAGGAAGACTGTTACACATCGACCAATCCATTTGTGTGATGGGGAAAGGATGCTGACTTATCTAGGGTGGGAAACGTGATACGCTAAAAAGATTCAAAGAGAAATTTTCTCCAAGCAGCGCTAACATTTCCAGATAGCTCTCCCTTCCAGTGCCACAAATAAAAGAGAGTATCAGAACTAATTGATGGGCAGTTATTTAATGAGTTAATCTCATTAGGATATTTGAACTCCCAGAAGAGACTCAACCCATTAGCTACATAAGAGCTTGGAAAAAAAGCCTTTCAAAAGGACTGTAAAAACATGTTAAAAGGTGGTTAATACACTGTGGATTTAACCAGGCTGTCTGGCAGGAGGAAGAGCAAGAGGTTATTGCTGGTGAGCTCCTCTGTAAGCCCCACAGTCACCCCCTGAGCCCACCAAGTAACATCACTAACAATTTGGATTCCTGATTCTAAGACTATGTTGGCTATTCTGTACAATTCCACCTTGCTTTCCAATTATGAGTCCTACAGTTTTACCTGATCTGGATAGTCAAATCTGGACTAGTCTTACTTTGTATATAAAACAAACACCATCACCTCCCATAAATAGTTTAAAGTTACTTAACCTCACATTCTCCAAAGCGATGAAATCCCTTCTAACTCTTTAACTGCACTAAGAACAACATCAGTCTCATCTAGCGTCGTGTCATTACTTTGATTTCAGAGGGACACCTTAGCTTACACAACTGCACCTTTGCAATTTACATTCTATAACTGGTTTTGCTCTTTATAGTTACTTACATTAGCTTCAGTAGAATTATTCACATTGTTAAAGTGAGCAGTATTTGACCCTATAACATTAAATGAAAAGCATTAATGGCAGAATCTGGAGAATATCTTCCAGCAATAACTAAAACACAGAATTTTTTTTCTACCACCATTGAAAATGTTCATTTTTCCATCACATTGAAATGTGGTTACCTAATGCCTGATTATCCAGATCTGCTCCACAAAAGCAGTCAAGAAATTTCTACCATATAATTGCTAATGCTAATTGCATTTAGTCTATGGTTTCAAAAGCAGGGATATGAAAGGTTCTGACTGTTTAGAGTATTGTAAAATGTAACTGGTAAGTAATGCATTTTCAAGAGTTTGGGGAACATTATTAAGGTTCATTTCCATGCTGCAGCTGCAGGAGTTGGAATTATGAAAGTGAAGAAGCTGTAAAACTGAAAAGGTCAGTAATGACATTCATCTATTCCAGCTGTCAAATCAAGGGAATGTTAACAAAACTAGACTCTGGTAGAAAAGCTAATTGTCTCCTTGTATTTTGCTGCCCCAATACACATATGCTACTGTGGCTAATCCATAAGAAAGAACACAATGGAACAGTGTATCATTTTTTGAACATGCCTCTTGCAAACAAATAAACATAATTTCCATAAATGAGCAAGCTCTAATGATTCTATAACCTAAATTTGTCTACAAGGCAGGCAAAATTTTCAAGTTTGAAGAAAACGGTATGTGAATAAAGTTTACATAATCCTGGAAGCTGAGTTTCCAGAGTGCTCAGAGTACAGAGCAAGTTTAAAATTTTGCACTAACGCAGTCCTGAAAGCAACATTTCTAAAATGTCTCCTACCAAGGCATGTTTTATTATAACAAAACAGAAAAGTTTCTTTCCTAGATCAAATATTTTCTAGATTATTTGGATTTAATGATCCCACAGTTGAGAAGGACCTTGTCTTCGACAGCCCTTGCCCATGAGGTGAGACAGTACAAATGGAACACACCTAAACACAAATCACCAGTGGACACTGAGTCTAAGACCTTTTTATTGAATGACAGGCCCCTGCCATGGGCAGCAAGAGCCCTCATCAAGAAACAGTGAGAGCCTTGTGCTTTTTATGATGCACCAAATCCTGCCTTATTGAGAGAACGACATTCCTCAGCAACTGAGGCCAAAGAAAAGGGCCCCAGATCTATGGCATGCCACTCATTCAAGGCAATCTTGTGATTAATCTACACAATTTTATTGCAAGCCCCTCTGGCTATTTTCTATTGCTGTCTGGTTTTATATTTTTACTCCAGCTGTTAGCAGAGGTTTATGCTACTACTGGAAAAGGCTCACATAGCCAACACTCAGTGTGAGGACAGGATTCCCGTTATATGCACCACCTCAGAGTTTGATTTGTCCTGCTTTATGTAACAGAAATGTGACAGAAACAATCCAACTTGACCAATGACAACATAATATTAGGTCAGTATGTAGCTTTCTGGGTAAAATGTTAAAAATCTTTGTTATCTGTCTCCTTCCCTAGGCAGAAGTATTGCAAAGGCCAGAAACAATACTGGCAATTCATGAAATATTCAGGTGTACAGTTGCAATTCTTTAATAAATGGAAGTGACCTTCAAAACAGACATCCCAAAGATTAAGAGAACTTCTCAAAAGATGGCATTTGTCACTAATCAATGACTTACACTCTTCCTAGCAATGAATACAAAAAAAAGACCTTTCAGAATTATTCGACTTTAAAAGCAAATAATTCATAAAACCTACACAAAAGAACATTAATGAGCTAGCAAAACAACAGATAGAAAACATCAAACAAGGAAATTGAAAGGATAAATCCCCTATGCCTATCAGTCTCCATGTCTGGAGTGCTGGGAAGCCACTGGCACATCCAGCTGCTGTTTCCAGGCCCTGGGTGATGCTGCCTGCACTAACTACATATCTTTTATTATGATATTGTACATCAAAATATTTATAACATTTTACAAATGGGTTTCCTTTGTCACAGTCACACAGGTGTCTTGGCTCTAACTGGGTCACTGTATGGGAACAGATGTAATCTCAGCAGAATACAGTGGGAAATCTGGGCTACATTAATAACTGATCCAATTATAGTGGAAATCTCCAGAAAACCCAGATTTATTAAGAACCTGGAGATAATTACAATGTACTTCTAGGGATGACCAGATGGACAAGCCAGTCTCAAACTCTTTAAGGGCAGTGGAGCTGAACAAGAGGTGCCAATGCCATTGCCTACGTAGCTGGAGAAATTCCCATTGTGAGGATGTGGTGAGAAAGCTGCAGATGAGACTCACTGCAGACACCTGGGCAGAATGAGTTTAGACCCGAGTCCAAACACATCCTAGGCCAGCAGCATGGCTCACCTGCTGCTCTGAGGGCAGGGGGACAGAGGAAAACGTTTCCAGGACAGAGTGTAGCAGGAATGAAGAAACCCCAGGCAGCTTTTTGTCCAAGGAGACTATTTACACAAAAGAGCTCCTCATGATTTAATATCAGGGCCTCTTGATGAGCTACATTTTCTCTCCTGAGTTGGAAATAAGTGCCATCTCCCAGGCAGCAATCTGATCTCACACTTAAACAAACCCAAGCATCTTCCACAGAATTGCACCCAAGAAAAGAGAATGAAATACACTTGAGAAATCTGAGTATAAACATCTCTTTTTACCAATGCAAAGGTAGATAAAATTTCATAGCAACCTCTGTGATCTTGATAACATGCTTCATCACAGGGGCCTGCCCTTGTCTCTAATAAAACTGCATCTGTGAGTAGTCCCATTAAGGTAATTTGGATCTAAGAGGATGGCTGACTTTTAGCATTTGGTTAATTAGGAACTTTGCTGACTCAAGATTTTTTTTTTCAGCTTAATATTTTATCTAAGAAGATGAATTAAGTACTAGAAGATAATATTTCTTATTTCTAGTACTTCCTGCCAGCTTCAAACTAGTAAATATTTACGTTTCAGCCACTGATAGATAATGTGACCTTTCTGTTGCACACTACACCCATGCTATATTTTCCTCTCATGATTAACATTCTTTCCAGTCCATCTTTCATTAACAAGCAGTATTTAAATATATGCAAATTTCCTATTTTAGCTGATGTTTTAGGAACATTTTTAAGGTCACCTTGTTTGATCTATCATACAGACATAGCAAATTTATGCACCATATATCCTATCTCTACTTGTTTTTTACCTACATCTGTCTTCTCTGATTGCATTTGAACAGAGTTATTTTCTATTTTAAATAAAAGATTTATGCCTTAGCTGTCAGTTTGCCTTTATTTGAAAATTTAATTTTGTTTCTAGAAGTCTAGATTAAGTTATTAGATTTAACTGTCCCTTGTGCATTGCAGCAATAGCAGAAGTATATTTTCCCTGGTGGATAGAGAACATAAACAAAACACTCTCAACTTAAAAATAAAGAATGTTATTACTAAGACCAATATAACACAGTCCAAGATACAAAAACTGGTGGTGTCATTTTTAATAATGATGGTGAGGAATGGGAATTGACTAATAAATATGACAAATCACAAATCCAGCAGCCTCTAAAACCTGGAAAATGCTTTGCAGAAAAGGCGTGTTCCCCCAAAGTGTCCCCTGCACTTAGGCTAGTAAATATCCCTTTGCACCACAGCACCACTGGGACACACAACTTGATCTCTGATACTGAAGGGTTTATTTAAATGAGGCAGAAATGAGAATCAGCACCAGTTTCCAGTTGGTCAGAGGGCTATTTATTGATCCAGTGTGATGTATCTCAGCTTCAGTGTGACATCTTCTTTAGCATCTCTCAGCAGTGCTACATTGGTTATGTTTTCTCTCAATTTTAGGGCTTTCCCAAAGCCATAACCATGTCACTGCAGTTGCAGCCTTGCAATGCCCAAACCAGCTGAGCTCTCTGGGGCAGAGCAGGGGGTGGGGTTTGGGGGAGTGTGATCTTATCAAATGTGTTCACATGTTTTCAGTCTTTTTCTCCATTTTCATTTCTAGAAGTACCTGGGCTTCTAATCAGTTCTGTTATCTTCTCCTCACATGGTAACATCCATATAGACCCAGTCAGAATCTGGTCTTAATCAACCTCTGCACCTCTTATAAACACTCAGACCCTACATCTTGTGATTCTGTGCTCTCAATGTGCAGTGTGAACAGAGAAAACAAAGAGCTGAAGGATAAATATTTACCTGGCTATATCAGTAAATCTTCAGTCACATAGGGGAAACCTTGCACTGATTCCATTTTTTAAATACTGAATATCATGAAAACAGGTCCTTTGAGGAGAAAGGAGGAATTCCTTATACAAAGAAAACAAATGCTAGCACAGGATGCCTTCTGTCATTCACAAAGCATCAACTAAAGGTTGAATGGCCCATATAGCTACAAATTCCCCCTCTCTCCCAATTGAGGACAACACAACAGCTATTTAATATCAACAGTGAGGAAGAACAGTGTGGCCACCTCATGTTGAGGGAGGCAGGACAGGGCAAAGCTAAACCTCTTTAGAAACCTTCAGTCAATGCACCTGTATGCATAAAGTGCTATCAAAGGCAAGCAGTCCCAGCAGTAACTAGTCAGTCTTGACATCAGCTCAGTAAAAAATAAGCAAAAGTACCACAAGGCACTATGGCCAGGCAGAGAGCACCATCAACATGAAAGTGGAACCTTCCTCAGGATTTGCTTGGAAAATCTTGTCAGCTCAGAAATACTCTAAGATACACATTCTAGACACAGTTATGAATATGAGCCTCCTGCTGCCACATCCTGGTAAAGAATTCACACAACCTGTATGACAACACTGTGGCACAGGATGACCACACCAGTGGGGCACTGGGCAAGGAACCATCCAGGCTCACTGTCACCTCCTCTCTTGGTAGCAGGTCCCTTTGCTGGGAGCATGAGCCAACTGCTTCTGCTCTGATAGCAAAAATTCACCAAAGATGTGTTACATTAACCCTTATGTCAATGACCTTTCAAAACATCATACAAGAAGAAAGTAAAAGGCTAAGACCTGCAAGGAAGTAAACTCTGCACTACACACTAAGTAGAATATATTATCATGACAATTACTTTGTTACAGAAAGCACCTTCAAATACCAAATAAATTGCACAAATCAGTGCTCTAATGCAGCTGAAAAGACTGCTCCTCCTCTCTTTGATTTAACAAGTAATTAATGAATACATAAACCCTGAACAAAACTTTAATCTATCTCAGTGTCAAATAATTAATCATTCGTTCCACGTTTAATCCTGTTCTGATAAAGGTAATTAATATTTCACCATGACACTGCAGAATAGAACAGTACCTGGGAGCAGAGAAGGCAGCCTTCCATTTCTCCTTTGTTGTAATGCTGAAGTGATAGGTGCTTGCTCCCACTGACAGGTAATCCAGAACACAGCTGTAAATTAAGGTTTATGCTTGTCATCTATTGTGATTGTAATGAAGCTTTTCTTGTTCTAACCAATTATTAAAAAAAAAACAAAAACAAAAAACAAAAAACCCCCCAACAAACTAATAACAATAACCCAAAACCCAACAATATGAAAAACAGGCCACCTGAACTTGGTCAATCATTTTTCTGACCTGACAGCATTTGGGAAACCAGAGCTTGCACAAATGTTTTGGCCTATACAATGTCACTGAACATATGCCAGGGATGTGGATAGAGAACAAAGCATGTGCACATTGTCTGCTTCTGTCCACAGAGAGCTGTGCTGTGAGAAAAAGCAACTGGATGAAGATTTAAATCCTAATTTTACTGCAGGAAAACAG